>NC_133351.1:27217378-27502378 GCF_030506205.2 Paramisgurnus dabryanus
CTGTCTTGTATAACTTCAAAGGCCAGAGAAACACACAGGACTCATCACATCTGAGAAATACACTGTCTGTTGATTTCATTAGAGACAGAGACAGTGATGTTAAGAGCTGTATGTTCGGATAAGCAAGCTGGCATTAGATGCATACTAATACAGCAGTGTATAGTATATTGTGTGCTGTATGAGAATCAACTACATGCCTGGAAGGCTCAGATAACCTACTGCATTTACCAAAATAAACCATACACATTAGGGTGTAATCCAGGGAATACTGAATCCCACAATGTAATCCATGTCTCTTGACCTTCTAATTCTTTTTGAAAAATAAGCTGCATTCGTGCAAAAACAATGGATTTAACAATGAAAAATAACATTTTGTATTTAATATGTTTCAATGTCGCTACATTAAACATGCAATATGTAGAGGTCACATCCCAACAAGGCATATTACTGTTTAGAAACTATCATTGCGTGATCGCTTTGTAAGGGATAATGTACTGTATTGATGAATATCAGTCATGTGACCTTTTACTTCATTCCATTTGTCTGCCGCCTTCTTGAGGACCTACCGAGTACCAGTGGGCTACTGACAAGCATTGGCTAGCTTTCTACAATTTAAGAATTTCTTATCTTTTACTGTCTATGATTCTTACGGATACGGGAATTGGCTACGAAAGACAACATTTCGCACCTCGACTGTCGTGAAAAGAAATGCTACTTTAAAAAAATATTTTGGTTAGGGTGTGATGCCTAGTCGATGCCTACCTGATGGGCTCTTCCAGCCGCTGTCAGATGCTACCAAAAAAACACTATTTTTACAACACTAAGAAGGCTCACAACATGAAACTTTGCTCGAAGTATCACCTGGATCGCTACACATGCACGCGAGCCTTGAGAACATTGATTGTGTACATAGAGATTACTAAAAAGAAAGGTTTTGAACTGACTTTGGCTGTTATGGTATCCGCTCGCCATCTTTGCCAGACATAAAGAATGAATCTCATATGAGGCTCCTTTTTCAACTAGAAGGTCAATATTGTTTTTCACTTGTGACAAAACAACAAATTGTCCGTGCATTTATATGAAACTATGCTTTAGGAGCTATCCATCTTTACTCTCCTCCCTCCTAATGTTGTATTCGGAGATCAATACCTCTTGACTGGCAAGATGGGGGTGAGTGGACATAAAAACAGCCAAAGTCAGTTGTTCAAAACCTTCTTTTTAATAATCTCTGTGTTCACAAACAATGTTCTCAATGCTCGAGATCACGGGTAAAGGCATAGGTGATACTTCGAGCAAAATATCATGTTGTGTCGAGCCTTCTTACAGTTGTAATAATAGCGATTTTGATGCTCACAACATATGTGACCTGTCACGGAAAGTAGGGACACAAGTTGGATCTGGGGGATTTTGAGTTATTCACAGATTCTGAAAGTGCAATGTGTAACACATGGAAATCTTATAAGATTTGGAGAAGTTGTGGCCATTTGAATATAGGAACTCTATAGAAAAATAGACAAAGAAAAGTTAACACTTTTCCCTGCCGGGAGAGACAATAGGGCTCATTTACATCTCATTTAGCTAAGCCATACCCCCTGTAAAGCTCTTTTGAGATACAGATGTTCTAGCATCATATGTAGTATTTTATGACAGAAATCAGGATGACAACATGCAAAAATAAACAGGACCTTTGTTGGGATCACAAGTCAAATCCATCCTGTTTCAGATGTGAATCTTCCAATGACCATTTTTGTCCACAAATACGTATAATCTGTGAAATATAGATATATAGTCTATTGTTTACCTCAGATTTCGCATGAACGTCTGGTAATAGAATATAATATACAATCTAAGGACTATTTGCATCGTAACATGTAAGGGTATTGAAGGCACAGCTTCTAGTTCTTTTACGATAACATCAGGTACACAAAATGGCGGAAGACAAGTTTGAGATGTGAGTGACGTTAGCTGATATTCATGAAAAGGTTATCGGCCGATAATTTAAAAACAACCGATAGTCATGGCTGATATATCATGTCAATTACCAGAAAATGTTAAGAAATATCACTAGCGTAACGTTTAATATTAATGGTCATTGTATGAATGAATAACATTCAGAAAGTTTTATTTTTAGAATTTAGTTCATTCAAGTTAATATAACCACCGAACTATCAGTATCGGCAGATATCAGTTTGAATAATGGGAATAATCGTATTAATATCGGTGCATCTCTAGTTTTAACTACAATATGGAAGGAGATAAATACATTTGTGTGGTGTACTAGGTTAAACACTAATATAATACAATAAGTATCTAACAGATTGGAGTATCTTTGGTATTTTAAGGTGTATGTTGTTGTAATGAAGGGGCATTAAAAATTATTTAATATGTAAAATTGTTCGCAGTGGACTTCCAGGTTTTAAAGGGGCACACCTAACAAAACTGTGTGTTACGAAGAGAATATCGGAAACTAGAAAATAGCCTGTTGGTCCTAAATGATGATGTTTTCGATGTTGAAATCTATCTTACATTGCCACAGAATTCCTTCTCACATTTCTCCGAATGTGTAATATATTTTCTCATATTCCTCTGGGAGTGAAGTAAGGATACAGCGGAAGAGGGGCAGGTGGGACAGGAGATATTTTCTGGGCAATCGGCTCAAGTAATGCAGACAGATGGTGGCGATGATTCATTCAGTAGGATTCTGAAGACACATCAGAGTAGAGCACAGCATGATATTCTGCCATTTCATGCAATGTCATGTGGTTTTTATGAAGTAATTATGACCTAGCAGAATAAACAGGTTATTACATTTTGCAGCTTTGACACACTGTGTCGTTCCTTTGAAACTAAAGATGTGTCGAGCTGGGTTTTGAACTTCAGGGACATATTTTTCAAGGACATAGCAGCTGCAAAGAACCCTCCCAAACCCGTCCCCTCCACATGCTCAGACATCCACAAATGTCAGTCATAGAAGATTTCTGTCAAGCAAGTCTCATACTTTACCCCCACACCACAACGTCTAAGGTGATTGGCAGATTAGTTCCTTCAAGGCTGAAATCCTATCGCCCTTGGTAGATATTTGCTTTAAATAGATCAAAGACTTATTATGTTTCAGCCAATAATCCAATTTCTATTTGGAAACAATTGCATTCAGGGTGTACAGAGTACTAAAGCTGTTGGTCAAACATGCTGACTTTGTGAATCTCTTCGACAGCAACTTTAAAACTTCAGACCCCTGCGGCTACACCTTTGTAATTTTCTATTATGTCAATATCAGCAGTGCACAGCTAACAACAGCCAAACCAAGCTGAAGATCTCCCATGTCTTCTGAGCAAGTCAACATGTCTACTCTATGTACG
This sequence comes from Paramisgurnus dabryanus, assembly GCF_030506205.2. NCBI lineage: Eukaryota > Metazoa > Chordata > Actinopteri > Cypriniformes > Cobitidae > Paramisgurnus > Paramisgurnus dabryanus. The sequence goes on from NC_133351.1 coordinate 27,220,738, forward strand.
CACACAGATGCACTACATGAGCTGATAGGAAGTCAAATCGCTCAAATGATGCTAATGAGTGAATTCCTTTCTGCTTGGCAACCATGTTTATACCATGAATGAGGGGTCACCGTCCTAATGAGAACAACATGGGCCTTCTAAAATGTCTTTCATCTTTATGTTCTCCAGCTTCATTTCCTCGTATATCATTCTGTGCTTTATGAGCTTTGCCACAGTATAGTGTATATACAGAGAAAAAAACTGTAATTTCCAATTTTTCATATACTGTAGTCAAAGTGAAGGGTGAACCTGCTTTTGCAGGTTAGGTTTAGTAATAGTATGATTTTATTTTTAATTTTTTTCTGTAAACCTTTTAACATTTTTTTCATTGTTGCAGAGCCACTGTAGTAAAAACAGTACAAACATAAAGAAAATATGTAAATATAATATATAAAATACCTGGTGTTTTTGTTCAAAAAATATTTACATCTCATCGATTTGAAAAACGCGGTGTCCCTGATTGGCCAGCTAATTTGTATGTTGTGATTGGCCTGAATACCTCTGACGTCAGCCGGAAATGTGATGCTCCTTACCATGTTTGAAAGATTCGCTCACAATGCAATGCTAACAGGAGTTAACTTACAGGCTGTGAGTCTGAAGCCGGAGGAATTATGATCATGTCAGTCTTGTCTACATCACCAATCCAAGGAAGTAAACGGTTGCCTATAATCCATGTGTTTGTTGTATTCCAAGAAAAGAGGAGATGATAACATGTGTCATCGTTTACTTTGGGATTTGTACCTTTTGCATATTGTTAACATGTACTAATACACACTTAAACACCAAAGGAAATGTATAATCGTGAACCGGACCATAGAAGAAAGCCCTGAATACAGTATTTAGGCTGGTTTTATGGTTATGATTTCATGACTATGATCGGACTGTTTCTAAGATGGCATTTACATAAAAATACATGCGTAAAAAACAGCAAGACAAGGTAAAACAGCCTGGAACAGCAGGGTCGCTCGAGATGTGTTTTTAAAAGTTTAACTGTTTTTAACTTGACGTCTTAAAAATGCAACCCTCATGGCAGGACTCTCAAAAACTACACAAGATATTATGCAATGGGCAATGATGCTCTGCAGAGAAGATACTTTAAAAAGGGATGAATTTTTTAAGATAGGCTACTTAAAAGACTATGCACACAAAATAAAATAATTCAGTGCAACAAAGCATAGCAGGAGGCTATCAGCTTATTAAAACTTAAAACGCCACCAGTAAAATATCCAGACTAAAAAAATATGCTTTAAATTAGTGAGCACCACTAACTGAATATTCAGTTGATAAATGACTAGTTGGAGTATTGTACCCATCCAAAGCCAAGGAAACAAAATGAAAACAAAACACCTGTTTCAAAACAAAGCCAATGCATTAAAGGGATATTTCATCTAAAAATGAAAATTCCACGAATGGTTTGGTTAAAAACATACCTCAAAATATCTTCCTTTGGGTTCATCAGAACAAAAGAATTATACAGGTTTGTAACAACATGAGAGTAAATGATGACAGAATTTTCATTTTTGGGTGAACTGCTTCTTTACACTTCATTTTTCAGTAGGAAAATGGCCACAGTGAATGTGCAGTACATAAGCAGTATGTATCTCAATGAGTTATTGCACACTTAGTTTGCACAGGGCCCAGAGGTCAATGTGTAAAACACTGGCCATCACTCATGAACTGTTGGGTTTCATAACCTTGATGCATGCAAAGGCAGCCATGCAAGAAACATGATTCTGCTACAGTTGGACAGGGAAAAGATGGTATTAAAAAGGAAAATACAGTGGTACAGCATACACCTAAAAACAAAAATTGAATTTGTGAGCTCTAGGTTGTGAATACTGAAGTAAGATCGACCAATTACAGGATCTACTGTTACTGTGGATACAAGCATTGCATCTGTATAGCATTTATTCACAAAAGTTCATTTAAGGCTGGTCAGCTTACTTTATGACCATCTTGGTAACACCTTGGTCCTGTTGCAAATCCATGCATTTGTCAGATGCTCTTACTTACAGTGCATTCAAGCTGTACATTTGATCAGTATGTGTGTCAAACCCATGACCCTTTGCGCCGCTAGCATAATGCTCTACCGTCTGAGCTACAAAAACATGTAACACCCATACTAGTGACCAGCTGGTCTTTCAGCAGGGTAGTTCAGGTGCGCACTGTACTCGTGTAAGAACAAGAAGTGCTGATATTAGGTGCCGATTCCCAGGTCTTTAATAATTCACTGGTGCGTTGCCTGGTGTTAAGCACTGTTAATGACTCTAATCTTCACCCTGTGGATGCTGTAATTGCCTGTTACAGTCGGGCCAATATGTGTCCAGCGCGCTGGATAGCCCAGCTGTCCACTAACTCATTTATAAAAGTACTGATGGGGAAGTAATCTCACCTGTTCTTATATACCATCTGTGTGTGTGTCACTGGATTAGATATGAACTACATTAGCCTTCATTCATCATTATGCTATTTGCATTATTCAGTTCATTCTAGCACATTGTTAATCTCTGCCTAATAATGATATTTTCGGCTAGTGGATGACCGACCGGGTTTTATGTCTGTCGCAGAAACCAAAAATCTGAAGATCTGTTCTTGCATTTAAATAATGGAACAAGGAGGAGAAGGGAATTTTCAAACCTGTAAACTGTTTGCTTTATTTCAAAACAGGGATTACAACAGTTACAATGTTGCATTTTCTACTGTTAATATTTGTCAATAAAACTCATGTGAGATTTAAGTGTCTCTTTGGTTAGAATTTCACTCGTGTATGTTCCAGGTTTCTGCTCGTAGCCCTCATCTGTCAGACAACAGCTGTGGGTTTATTGTGGGTTTCTTTGTAGCTGTCCTTATATTATTTAATCATTTTGATTACAGCACTGTTCCACTGAGCGATTAAAGCCTATCTCTTCGAGATGCTCGCTAAACACCTTGTAAATAGTTTTTTATACAAATTCAGACAGTTGAAATATGTTTGCCAGACAGTGTTTGCAAAATATACTGCTGCTTGTATGCCATTTCCCCATCATATTCAGCCTTTTTTGTTGGTGCCTTGCCTTGGGTCAAATTGCTTTCTCACTACATGTGAAGAGTTCCTTCAGCAATTGAGCCGAGCCCACATCATTCAGGCGGTCTCTGAGACTTGAAAGTTGTTTTGGTGCGGATCCAAGCATGATATGCCTTGGTCAAATATGCCTAAACGAGGTGAACCAAGGGAGGATCAGGTTCTGAAACAAACACTCAGGTGTGAAAAGACCTTTAATGACAAATCATGTCAAATTAATAAGGGAGTTCTAAGGACACAATTAACTAATAGGAAAATAGTTGTTTTACTGTACCTTCGATTGTTGTTCTTTTCTTGTTTTGGGGATGTTTATCTAAATATGCATTTGCCAGATTATTTTATCCATTTGTCTGTCTGTCGGTCTGTCTGTCTGTCTATATACCCGTCTGTCTATGCATTTGGCAGATGCTTTAATCCATTTGTCTGTCTGTCTACCTGTCAGTCTGTCTACCTGTCTGTCTATCAATGCATTTGGCAGATGCTTTAATTAATCTGTCTGTCTTTCTACCTGTCTGTCTGTCTTTCTACCTGTCTGTCTATCTATCTATGCATTTGGCAGATGTTTTAATCCATTTGTCTGTCTGTCTACCTGTCTGTTTGTCTACCTGTCTGTCTTTCTATGCATTTGGCAGATGCTTTAATTAATCTGTCTGTCTTTCTACCTGTCTGTCTGTCTGTCTATCTACCTGTCTGTCTATCTATCTATGCATTTGGCAGATGTTTTAATCCATCTGTCTGTCTGTCTACATGTCTGTCTGTCTATGCATTTGGCAGATGCTTTAATCCATCTGTCTGTCTACCTGTCTGTCTGTCTATCTGCCTGCCTGTCTATCTATCTATGCATTTGGCAGATGTTTTAATACATCTGTCTGTCTGTCTACCTGTCTGTTTGTCTACATGTCTGTCTGTCTGTCTGTGTATCTACCTGTCTGTCTATCTACCTGCATGTCTATCTATGCATTAGGCAGACGCTTTAATCCATCTGTCTGTCTGTCTGTCTGTCTGTCTGTCTGTCTGTGTATCTACCTGTCTGTCTGTCTGTCTGTCTGTCTGTCTGTATGCATTTGGAAGATGCTTTAATCCATCTGTCTGTCTGTCTACCTGTCTGTCTATCTACCTGCCTGTCTATATATGCATTAGGCAGACGCTTAAATCCATCTGTCTGTCTGTCTACCTGTCTGTCTATCTACCTGCCTGTCTATATATGCATTAGGCAGACGCTTAAATCCATCTGGCTGTCTGTCTGTCTACCTGTCTGTCTATGCTTTTGGCAGATGCTTTAATCAATCCGTCTGTCTGTCTACATGTCTGTGTGTCTGTCTACATCTCTGTTTGTCTATCTATGCATTTGGCAGATGCTTTAATCCATCTGCTGTCTGTCTGTCTACCTGTCTGTCTGTCTATCTATCTACCTGTCTGTCTGTCTATCTATCTATGCATTTGGCAGATGTTTTAATACATCTGTCTGTCTGTCTGTCTGTCTGTCTGTCTACCTGTCTGTTTGTCTACCTGTCTGTCTATCTACCTGAATGTCCATTTATGCATTTGGCAGATGCTTTCTTCCATCTCTATGTCTGTCTGTCTGTCTGTCTGTCTGTCTGTGTATCTATCTGTCTATCTGTGCATTGCAAGGTATAAATTGTATCAGTATTTGTCTTCCCTGATTTGAACACACAACCTTTTGTGGTTCTAATCCAATGCTCTACCTGCCTACTTACCTACGGTAGCAATTAGAGTACACTCAAATTTTTAGTGCACTGATTTTTTTTCCAGTGTAAATCCGCACATCAACTTCACTGGAAAAGACATTATGACAGACATCTGAAGATCAGTTTTGCTGAATGAATTCAGATGGGAGACTGACAGACACACGAATGCTTTATGGATGCTTCCGGAGTTTCACTTAGGCAGCAGAGCTGATCAGTTTGTCAGAAATTGTCAGTGAAGCCTTCTATATGAGTTATTTATATAATGCTGATAATGACTGTTATAACAGCTCCAGGTGTGGCTGAGCACGCGCGCCTGAGTTTGTGCGAAGGAAAATTGTTTTCACTTTGCCTTTCTTCTCTGGTCTGCGTTTCTCTGTGATGTAGGAAGGTGAGGGAATTTTTAGGTTGTTTCTCTTTGTATTCTTCTAAACCTGCTGTCAGGTTTATTCCTTGAGGTTGTGTAACTTCTGACAGTTATCGAGGCTGGCTGTTCTTCTCTTTTTTTTCTCTCCCCAATGGGACCGTATGTCCATTGGTGGTGTGTCTGCATTGTTTGTGCTATGGGTGATTGATAGGGCTCCACGGGATTTCCCCTGTTTACTGGTTGACAGCGGGAGCCCCCAAGTCCTCCCCACTCTGTCCTTCAGCATCATAAAGCGCCCCCGCTGGCAGGCCAGGACACTTGCAACCCAAATATAGCAGCAGAAGAGAAGAGGGGGCGACTTTAGCCCCACCCGCCCCACCCCTCTGGCAGTGGCGGGTCAAAGTTATTGACAAGCACTGCACAGGTCTGTCAATCAGACTGTAGCTCCAGAGAATTGAGTGGCTGAGAAAGACTGTCATTGAACCGACTGCTCTGGGTGCGCACCCTTACATTCTGTGCGCCGGTTTATTTCTATAGACTCCATGCTTTTTGAAGGAGGGAACACATTTACAGAACAGTTACACTGCTTTTGCTGTTTTTGGGCTTTATTCTGGGCACTATACTCTCAATACAATTCAACTAGAGACTGAATTACCATGTGTCATGACTATTTAATTAAGTCATCTTTTTTACTCAACACAAACAGGCTCATTACAGCTTGTGCTTTTTAATAAAGTCAAATGGAGAAGGGAGTTCGTCTGTCAAATCTTAATAGACTAACAGCAAAATATTTTCCTACTTCGGATTGTTGTTTTGTTTTAGACCTAAATAGTCTTTAATTGCGATTCTGTGACAACAAGACTTAATTAAAAAAATTTTTACTGCTGAAGCGCTGTTTTGCTTTACCGAAACTACATTTTGGAACAAACAGCAGCGACTTTAGAAAAACAAAAGAGACATAAGGAAGGAAAATTCAATGAAAATAGGACAATTCCAAGAATATGCGGGTTTAGAATGCATGGTATTTATAAGATGTATATTATTGTTACACGAATCGATACAAGTGCCAGTTTTTTGCCAACTTTCTGAGAATTTCTGAGTAGAAAGTTGACTTAATTGATGACAAATAAATATTTAAGACTCCAAAAAAAAAAAAAAAATTATGACATCTTGCGTAAATTTGAACCCTATAGAACATGAAGCAAAAATAGGCATTTTTTAAACAATTTAACTTTTATTTATTTCTTTATTTATTTTTGACTGAAATGTGCTATCATCCAGTGCAAGGTATCTTTTTTTAAAGAAAATAAATAGTTTTTAAATTATTACAATTACGGTTTATTACTGCATGTTTAGACTTTAAATAGACAGTTAAATACAAAATAAATGCTACTGTTTTTATCTAGAATAAAAATACTATTAGAATAAAAAATATAAAATATAATACATTTTTATAAAATACCTCAACATCATTGTACTTAGATAACATTGTATTTTATGAAATGTATGAATATCCAATGACTTGAGCACAATATAGAGGAGTTAAAACGGATAACAGATCTTACCACAGCAGTTTAGATCTTCATTTTCAGATACAACCATCAAAAGCTTCTTACTTACTAACATCATATTATTTTCATGGCAAATTGCGTTGCAGATTGATTGTAAATCACTAAAATTCATATTCGTTCTCACATATTTAAGTTATTAAAAGAAAAAAACTTTATAAATAAAATTATGTTAGTTTGTGAGGTAAAACTAAACAACCATTTATTTTTAAACGACGCATTCGCGGCTTTATGCGGAGCACAAGAGAAAGCACATGCTGGAGAAAAGTGAAACAGAGAAACATATCAGACTTACAATTTGGTTTATGTTTTCATACATTTCCTAACAAAAATAAAATAGATACAATCAGTGAATAGACGTGAAGGCGAAATAAAACACATTTGTTTTTCTCCCAAATGTGGCAATGAAATAAATAAACATAACCATTAGGGAACCTTCTGTATAAGTTATTTTTAGGTTACCTACAGTTTTTGAGCATTTCTTAAATTATTCTTAAATTTGCTAAATAATTAAAGTAAAATAAAATAAGTGCATTTCTAAGAACAATTTGTACAAACTATTTCATGGATTTCATGGTGTTAAAAATCCTTAGTTCATCTTTCAAAAGTAATTTTATATGTCTGTTTTTTATGTCCCTTCAAAAGCCCTTATGTGTTCATAAACATACAGCCAAATGTTTAGCCGTGTTTTCAATAAACAAGCTAAAGTTTTGATAATAATGATTGCAAATAAATATGGCTGCACTTTTACCAATTTCGAACAATATGAAGTAACTCATTTGTGTATGTCAAATTGATTGCAAGACATTGGACAAAATTCACATTTACACCTTAACTTTTTTCTATAAAAAGGTTACACATATGTAATATTGAATAATCATATTTTACACTACAAATACATAATAACAAATAATAAGGTAATACAAATTCAAATCTCAACTCAAAATATTTTCCTGATGGACATCCTGATGTCCCTGGCTGTCAGGCAGATTCTTTCATGCACATTTCAACATCCACATCTTTCCTTGCCACCTAGCAAATAATCACTCAGAATGTCTTATACAGTCATCTAACACTTCACACATTCATTTCCCTTCAGCAATTTATCAATTTAGTTTACAGGCTACAAAACAGAATGGAAAACAGATTACAAAAAGCTCAAAAGTTCTGCATGTCATGACTTATGCAATGAACTAATTGTTAAATGTTTTGAGGTGTACGACTATTCAACGGAAACCAGTATAATGTATTTTAATAAAAATAAAAAAGCAATTGAAAAAGTAGCAAACAGCAGACAATTGTACATATTCACTCCATGGTTGTATCAAAGCATTTGCAATTTGTCCAGAACAAAGAGAATTTGCTTTTATGTTGTGCACAACTGACTTGATGATGTGAAGGTTGAACAAATTGTTTGGAAAATTCATTTCTGATCTAAGGAAAACTCCAAAGCAACCAAGAAAACTGTAAAAATACCACAAATTTCAGAAAAAAACAAAATTTTCTAATTTTTTCTAAATTCAAATTTTTCTGATAGCGCAAATGGTTGAAAAGTTATGGAAAAATTCATAAAGCTTGGTAGAATGTGTTGACGACAAAACATCCAGTTTAATCCGGGGTAAATGAATGCTTGTAAAACTCATCATTCCATCTGAATGCTTGTGCCTACTTCGTTGCTTTAGTAACATTATATAACATTTTTAGTAAATGTGTTCCAGGTTATATAAATTATTTCGACAAGACAAAAAAACTAAGCTTGAAATAAAAAGACACAAAAGTTTCTCTGGTTACAAAATTTAGTTGTCACTCATTCATGACTGAATTGTGTCTGAAGAGAACAGGCCTGACATCCATATTCTCCTGCTTTGTGAACATAACCTATTTCTCTCTCCCCATGTTTCTCATCAGATATTGGAAATGGGTTTCATTTTTCTGCACTCCATCTCTGCCCTGTGGGAAACTGATTGGATCTGTGTCGATTCAGCATCATTTGCCTGCTGAAATCAACATTAAGACGCAGAATCCATCCTGATAATTTGGCAGAAATTGCGGTGTGATGAACTTGCCTCTTTAACAGGCCCTCTCATTGTGATGTCACACAGTGAACACACAGATAATCGGCTGATAAATAATGATCTACTCTTCATCAAAGCGGCAACCTGGAAAAATTGTTCAGTCACTTAGATTCATTGTTGTGAGATACAGACAATATGGGATATATCCAGTAGTGGACCGCAATTTTGCATCCATTAATCTGATATTTTTAGCAGGCCATTTTATAGCAGGAATATACCTTTTTGCTTTATTCTGTGGCTGTGATGAATTTTTATACTATAAGTGTATAGCAGTTGTACTGTATTACTACAGTGTGTGTGGGTGCAGTGCATTTGTACCAGTGAAATGTCACAATTGAACCTGCTCATTACCCAGGTAACATTGTGTTAGCATGTGTCATGACCTGTGGCGTACAATTACATTAACTACCAAGGACCGAAGTATCTCACATTTCAAGGAAAAGTACATACGTGAGCACAATGATCCTATTACTGTATATCTACACACTATCCAAACAAACCAATTATGCTTTTGAGGAATTGTGGCTGCGTTTTCCTCGTAACAGGAAGTGCAGGTATGTAGATAAAAGACAGATTGAAGATGAAGTCGTACTATGTTTTGCTGTAAACAAAATAGATTTCTTTCTCTGATTTACTTTCCATACAAAGACAGGAAGCTTTTTTTAGAGCTATTAGAATAAAATATATAGACAAATTATAACCAAGGGGGAATAATGGCTGGTTTGCATGGTTCAATATGGCCTTGCCCGTAGATTTGTTACTGCACCCTTTTGAGGGCTTTGTCCATTGAAGGTCAGTCAAGTAGTCGTGAGATGAATGGGAATGCTAATGGATTGCTTTCTTCAAGTATTACATATTTGATTTAGCAATAGATTTAAAATCTTTTTAAAATTACAATGAAACAACATATTCCCGAAAGTGAAAATTCACCTAACCTTTGGTCAGTCACGGTCGCCTTGATTTTCAAAAGTAAAACATGATCACATTTTTTGTTAATCCTGGATCATCGTTTAATTAAAGATACCCCCAATTTACCCTTAACTCAAACCCTAACCATTTTTAAACCCTCAAATTAGTGTGAAATAATAGTTTGAGGACTATTTCTTTAAAGCTCCTTACCCAGTCCTAAACTAAATCGAACATACACACTAATCCTAATCCTGCAATCTGATTGGTTAATGAAAATGTTGATCCAGGACCAACAGGATCACATCCTACTTGGTGAAATCACGTTCAACTCATAAAATCCTAGGAAATCCAGAATGTCTTAAACAGGGTTGCCAAGTCTTTAGGCTATACTTAACCCTCTAATCGCCGGCTGTTTTTTATGTCCGCTGCAGGTTGAAGCAGCCATAATAATTTGAAATGTAGCCCCGGGAATGCGAAATTGAACAGATGAACCTGGCCTTTTACCCCCAGAACACAATTTTTACCAGAGAACCTCCTTCTACTTGCGATTGGGCTGGGTTTTGCTGTGAAAACCTGGCAACCCTGGTCTCATAGGCATTTGCTCATCTTGTAAATTTTGACATAAAGTCAGCATAAGAACTACGCAAGGACATAATGCAAAAGAGGGTCTGAAGCTACAGACTTTCATCTGCTCTAAATATTCCCGGCCACACACAGCCTTAACTTAGAACAATGCAAGATGAGCATTTAATATTTCATAAGCTAATTAAAGCTCAAGCTTCAGGGCACATAAAACCATGTGTGTGTGTGTGTGTGTGTGTGTGTGTCTTATAAGAGATATTGTGTAGAATATGTAAAGCATTTCTGTTTCCAAGCTTTGTGCGTTTACCCATTAGACGTCCTCCTGTTAGACGTCATCCATGGAAATACCAAAGTGCTATTTCATTCCTACCATAGAGATGTGTGTTTGTGTGTGTATACATAGCCATGTCAAGGGTTATTTCAGTTTTTTAAAGGGCGTTCAGAGAGAAAAACAGAGATACGGCCAGACATAGAGAAAAAAGAGAAAGAGTGCATTTCAGGTAGACTATGAGATACTGAGAGAGGGGAGAGCATATGTCAGGTGGTGTACAATCACTTTGGTATTATCATATGAAAGACCTCCTGTCTCTGTGAGCTACAGCAGGGCTGTATTAGGTGATTGGGCTTGTACAACCCCCCCATTTCCATGCAGGTTTGATGGACTACGGATTGTGGGTGCAACATTAAACGTCAAACGCTCGCCGAGACCTTTCGGGAACCCCTCTTTCCTGCTGGGGTGATTTTCATAAAGCTCCATGTTGAGGGAGTGAGTTAATATGAGTCTGGATGAAGAGACCCCTGTAGGGATGAGAGCTATGAACTTGAATCTGATTGCCAGGTAATCATAGGAACGCACACAATGTATATTTACATTTACAACCGAGGCAGGTCGCCGCAGAGTGTGTTGCTGCCAGTTGCCAGCGGGGAGATTTTTCCCTGTTGTGTGTGAGTAAAAATTTATGCTGTCTATGAATAATGCGCTTATTTTATTCTTATTTTAGGCCTGATGTGGTACAACTTCCTCTGATTCACTGCAGATATTATGCACGGGCCTATGTTACAACCAGACTTCCCTTAGTCATGGGAAATCATATTAGTAATTCAAAAGTTTTCCAACATATGTACTGTATAACCTATAACAGTAATACTTAAAGGTGCGCTGTGTACATTTTAGGATGATCTTTTGACCGAAATGCAATATAATCTACTTAACTATATTTTCAGTGGTGTATAAAGACCTTACATATTAAACTATATTGTCTTTTTTACCTTCGAATGCTATGTTTTTATCTACATACACTGCTGTATCTCTTACATGGAAGTCGCCATTTTGCGGCTGCATTTTTCTACAGCAACCCTGCTGTAAGCTACCGTAGCTTCTACATGTGTTTTGAAAGGGAGGGGTGAGCTGTGGACTGGGCTGTTAGTTGCAATTCGCAATATCGCCACTAGATCCCTGCTAAAATCTACACACAGCACCTTTAATGCTTGTTGGCTCATTTAGAAGCATTTAAAAATGATCAGCTGGCAAATCAATGGCTGTAATCATTAAATCAAACAAAACTCATGACCAGATTAACAAACTATTGTGCATGGCTAAATAGATATTTTAAAAAGTAACTTCGTCCGATGCTGAAATGTAATTGCGTTACTGCAGACAGTTTCTGATTTAAGAATGAAATAAATATTTAATGAATGAATATTTATGTCCGTAATGGGTCTAAGACACCAAATATCTCAGAACACAAGCACCTCCAGTCCTAACAGTCTTTACTGGGTAATGAACACTAATAAAGTAGTGGGTGCAGACTAATAAAAAGTGGTTACGCAGTGCAGACTAATAAAGAAGTGGGTATATGCAATGGCGACTAATAAAGAAGTGGATATACGCAGGGCAGACTAATAAAGAAGTGGATATATACAATGCTGACTAATGGCGCTTTTCCATTGCATAGTACCCCACGGTTTAGTTTAGTTTGGGTCGGGTCAGCTCACCTCACTTTGGCGTGGTTAGCTTTTCCATCGAGTTTAGTATCACTTCGGAGTGGGAGGGATTATAGGCGTGTCGTTATATTTACGCTGCCTACTGCTGTGACATCATACACGTGAGAGCGTTGTTGTACATTCCCATACATTCATGTATTTCTCAGTCTGCCACAAAATTAAAATTGGCCACCACAAATAGATGTTTGCACATCGCGTTTATAACTACCTCTGTCTCACATGACAGTTTCTGTTCAAACACCCGACCCGTGGCGTCAGTCGACGGCGCTCCGCTGAGCCTCATTCAAGTTGCATATAAGCATATATAATGCGGACGTGCTCATCGCGAATGTGCCGCCACAAACTGCAAGTCTGGAAAAACTGTTATAGTGTCCCGGATTCTCAACCTGCGGATGTTTTTCATCGCGCTAAGGGTGTTTGGAAACTTATAGCAGAACACAGATAACAACATGTTTGCTTGAGACAGCGCAAGCTAGCAGTAAGCTAAAGCTAATATTTACATTATAGCGATGACGTGACGATTCTCTCAGACCAATCAGTGATCTAGAGTGTTTTCGCGTCACGTTTGGTATCAGCTCGGGTCGCTTGGAACCCCAACCGAGGTGGTACGAAAAAAAGTATCGGGTACTACGTACTGCACCCAATGGAAAAGCTCCCAAAAGTAAACTGACCCGACCCAAACTAAACTAAACCGTGGGGTACTATGCAATGGAAAAGCGCCATAATAAAGAAGTGGGTATGCACAGTGCCGAATAATAAATATGTGGATTCATGCAATGCCGACTAATAAAGAAGTGGATATACGCAATGCTGACTAATAAAGAAGTGGATATACGCAATGGCGACTAATAAAGAAGCGGGGATACGCAGTGCCAACTAATAAAGAAGTGGATATACGCAATTCTGACTAATAAAGAACTAAGTATACGCAATGTCGACTAATAAAGAAGTGGGTATACGCAATGTTGACTAATAAAGAAGTGGATATACGCAATTCTGACTAATAAAGTACTGAGTGGGTATACTCAATGGCGACTAATAAAGAAGTGGGGATACGCAGTGCCGACTAATAAAGAACTGAGTATACGCAATGTCGACTAATAAAGAAGTGGTTATACGCAATGTCGACTAATAAAGAAGTGGGTATACGCAATGTCGACTAATAAAGAAGTGGGTATACGCAGTGCCAACTAATAAAGAAGTGGATATACGCAATGCTGACTAATAAAGAAGTTGGTATGCGCAGTTCCGAATAATAAATATGTGAATATACGCAATGCCGTCTAATTAAGAAGTGGATATATGCAATGCTGACTAATAAAGAAGTGGATATACGCAATGCTGACTAATAAATTAGTGGATATACGCAATGATGACTAATAAAGAAGTAGATATACGCAATGCTGACTAATAAAGAAGTGGGTATGCGCAGTGCCGAATAATAAATATGTGAATATACGAAATGCCGACTAATAAAGAAGTGGATATACGCAATGCTGACTAATAAAGAAGTGGATATAAGCAGGGCAGACTAATAAAGAAGTGGATATACGCAGGGCAGACTAATAAAGAAGTGGATGTATGCAGTGCCGACTAATAAATATTTGGATATACGCAATGCCGACTAATAAAGAAGTGGATATACGCAGGGCAGACTAATAAAGAAGGGGATATATGCAATGCTGACTAATAAAGAAGTGGGTATGCGCAGTGCCGAATAATAAATATGTGAATATACGAAATGCCGACTAATAAAGAAGTGGATATACGCAATGCTGACTAATAAAGAAGTGGGTATGCGCAGTGCCGAATAATAAATATGTGAATATACGAAATGCCGACTAATAAAGAAGTGGATATACGCAATGCTGACTAATACAGAAGTGGGTATACGCAATGCTGACTAATAAAGAAGTGGATATACGCAGGGCAGACTAATAAAGAAGTAGATATACGCAGGGCAGACTAATAAAGAAGTGGATGTATGCAGTGCCGACTAATAAAGAAGTGGATATACGCAATGCTGACTAATACAGAAGTGGGTATACGCAATGCTGACTAATAAAGAAGTGGATATACGCAGGGCAGACTAATAAAGAAGTAGATATACGCAGGGCAGACTAATAAAGAAGTGGATGTATGCAGTGCCGACTAATAAAGAAGTGGATATACGAAATGCTGACTAATACAGAAGTGGGTATACGCAATGCTGACTAATAAAGAAGTGGATATACGCAGGGCAGACTAATAAAGAAGTAGATATACGCAGGGCAGACTAATAAAGAAGTGGATGTATGCAGTGCCGACTAATAAAGAAGTGGATATACGAAATGCTGACTAATACAGAAGTGGGTATACGCAATGCTGACTAATAAAGAAGTGGATATACGCAGGGCAGACTAATAAAGAAGTAGATATACGCAGGGCAGACTAATAAAGAAGTGGATGTATGCAGTGCAGACTAATAAAGAAGTGGATGTATGCAGTGCCGACTAATAAATATTTGAATATACGCAATGCCAACTAATAAAGAAGTGGATATACGCAGGGCAGACTAATAAAGAAGTGGATATACGCAGGGCAGACTAATAAAGAAGTGGATATACGCAGGGCAGACTAATAAAGAAGTAGATATACGCAGGGCAGACTAATAAAGAAGTGGATATACGCAGGGCAGACTAATAAAGAAGTGGATGTATGCAGTGCCGACTAATAAATATTTGAATATACGCAATGCCAACTAATAAAGAAGTGGATATACGCAGGGCAGACTAATAAAGAAGTGGATATATGCAATGCTGACTAATAAAGAAGTGGGTATGCGCAGTGCCGAATAATAAATATGTGAATATACGAAATGCCGACTAATAAAGAAGTGGGTATACGCAATGTCGACTAATAAAGAAGTGGGTATACGCAGTGCCAACTAATAAAGAAGTGGATATACGCAATGCTGACTAATAAAGAAGTTGGTATGCGCAGTTCCGAATAATAAATATGTGAATATACGCAATGCCGTCTAATTAAGAAGTGGATATATGCAATGCTGACTAATAAAGAAGTGGATATACGCAATGCTGACTAATAAATTAGTGGATATACGCAATGATGACTAATAAAGAAGTAGATATACGCAATGCTGACTAATAAAGAAGTGGGTATGCGCAGTGCCGAATAATAAATATGTGAATATACGAAATGCCGACTAATAAAGAAGTGGATATACGCAATGCTGACTAATAAAGAAGTGGATATAAGCAGGGCAGACTAATAAAGAAGTGGATATACGCAGGGCAGACTAATAAAGAAGTGGATGTATGCAGTGCCGACTAATAAATATTTGGATATACGCAATGCCGACTAATAAAGAAGTGGATATACGCAGGGCAGACTAATAAAGAAGGGGATATATGCAATGCTGACTAATAAAGAAGTGGGTATGCGCAGTGCCGAATAATAAATATGTGAATATACGAAATGCCGACTAATAAAGAAGTGGATATACGCAATGCTGACTAATAAAGAAGTGGGTATGCGCAGTGCCGAATAATAAATATGTGAATATACGAAATGCCGACTAATAAAGAAGTGGATATACGCAATGCTGACTAATACAGAAGTGGGTATACGCAATGCTGACTAATAAAGAAGTGGATATACGCAGGGCAGACTAATAAAGAAGTAGATATACGCAGGGCAGACTAATAAAGAAGTGGATGTATGCAGTGCCGACTAATAAAGAAGTGGATATACGCAATGCTGACTAATACAGAAGTGGGTATACGCAATGCTGACTAATAAAGAAGTGGATATACGCAGGGCAGACTAATAAAGAAGTAGATATACGCAGGGCAGACTAATAAAGAAGTGGATGTATGCAGTGCCGACTAATAAAGAAGTGGATATACGAAATGCTGACTAATACAGAAGTGGGTATACGCAATGCTGACTAATAAAGAAGTGGATATACGCAGGGCAGACTAATAAAGAAGTAGATATACGCAGGGCAGACTAATAAAGAAGTGGATGTATGCAGTGCCGACTAATAAAGAAGTGGATATACGAAATGCTGACTAATACAGAAGTGGGTATACGCAATGCTGACTAATAAAGAAGTGGATATACGCAGGGCAGACTAATAAAGAAGTAGATATACGCAGGGCAGACTAATAAAGAAGTGGATGTATGCAGTGCAGACTAATAAAGAAGTGGATGTATGCAGTGCCGACTAATAAATATTTGAATATACGCAATGCCAACTAATAAAGAAGTGGATATACGCAGGGCAGACTAATAAAGAAGTGGATATACGCAGGGCAGACTAATAAAGAAGTGGATATACGCAGGGCAGACTAATAAAGAAGTAGATATACGCAGGGCAGACTAATAAAGAAGTGGATATACGCAGGGCAGACTAATAAAGAAGTGGATGTATGCAGTGCCGACTAATAAATATTTGAATATACGCAATGCCAACTAATAAAGAAGTGGATATACGCAGGGCAGACTAATAAAGAAGTGGATATATGCAATGCTGACTAATAAAGAAGTGGGTATGCGCAGTGCCGAATAATAAATATGTGAATATACGAAATGCCGACTAATAAAGAAGTGGATATACGCAATGCTGACTAATACAGAAGTGGGTATACGCAATGCTGACTAATAAAGAAGTGGATATACGCAGGGCAGACTAATAAAGAAGTAGATATACGCAGGGCAGACTAATAAAGAAGTGGATGTATGCAGTGCCGACTAATAAATATTTGGATATACGCAATGCCGACTAATAAAGAAGTGGATATATGCAGTGCCGACTAATAAATATGTGGATATGCGCAATGCTGACTAATACAGAAGTGGATATACGCAGGGCAGACTAATAAAGAAGTGGATGTATGCAGTGCCGACTAATAAATATTTGGATATACGCAATGCCGACTAATAAAGAAGTGGATATACGCAGGGCAGACTAATAAAGAAGTGGATATATGCAGTGCCGACTAATAAATATGTGGATATGCGCAATGCTGACTAATAAAGAAGTGGATATACGCAATGGTGACTAATAAAGAAGTGGATATACGCAGTGCTGACTAATAAAGAAGTGGGAATACGCAATGCTGACTAATAAAGAAGTGGATATACGTAATGCTGACTAATAAATAAGTGGGTATACGCCGTGCACACTAAAAAAGAAGTGGATATATGCAATGCCGACAAATAAAGAAGTGGATATACTAGGGATGCAACAATACAGTTAATTGTTGAATAAAATTTCAAAAAAAAAATTCGGTTCTTATCCACTGTTTTCAGTTCGGTTCTGATGGCTTGGCCTATTAAAGTGTTTGTTTTTATTATTCTATGCTTAGGTAACAGGAACAGTGAGATGTTCAGAAGCAAAAAAGCTCTTTATTTTATGTAAATGCAAAAATCATCTTACACATTTCTTGTGTATTAATAAAATAATATAAGATATAATCAAATAAATATATATAAAAATTATATCCTATTCAAACATGTGAATTGGTACATTTTGAAAATAAACACATGTAAACATAAATTGGCAATTTTTTTTATACCTGTACTTAGTAAATTAAACTTTACATTGTAAATGAAGGCTTGTGTAGAAACCAAAAAAATGTGTTCCTCAATCAAGATTACTGATGGGATTTACCTTAGCATCATGCAAGTTCTCTTCTTGATTTAAACTTTTTTAACTTGCGTGGAAGAAGCGTTTGAGGCAAATGACGCATGTTTCCGGCAATAACAAACCTCAAATTTGTGTCATTCGCATTCCCCCACACGAATTTGCATCTTTACATTGATGTTGTATGTAATCTACTCGCGCAAATAATTAACCCACACCACAGATTTAGGACAGTGGTGCTGCCTCTTTTTGTTATCGGACTTCTCTGCTCGTGATCACCATGTTGTGTGTGTGCGAATGAAATCTGACACCTGCATTGCAAGCAGAGTTTAATGCTAACAGCTAGCATATAGTGACTGGATATCAACTAGCTGTAAGGCGTTTAAGTTATATATCCCAGTGCGCAGATCATGCGGGCATGCACACAGTAACCAAAGTGCAGGGAATATAAAACGGACAGATTTTGATGGATAAACCGAACAACTGCATTTCACATGCGCGTATTGGACCGTGGGGGTCGAACCGAATGGTTCAATATTATATTGAGAATTGTGGCATCCCTAGGATATACGCAATGACAACTAATAAAGAGTAGGTATACGCCATGTCGACTAATAAAGAAGTGCGTATAAGTGGGTATAATTTGAAATTAACTGGTGAAAAAGTGTGGGAATAGTATACAGACTACGGAAACAATCCACTGAAATGTTTTGTTACAAAAGCTTGTTTCTTTTTTGCTCATACAGTACACAAAAACCACACACATACTCACACATAAAACATTCTCTATGGCCTGTTTTGTATTTTATGGTGCAATTTAATTGTAATAAACTAAGCTCTTTTGAGGCAGGGAAACATGATGACGGATCCTTACAAAAATGCCGGACACACACATCGTAAGTCCAGAGGATTGGATGTGCAAATTAATTAGAGGTATTACAGATAAACACAGTCCCAGTGGCTCTGTCGACTGTTTTATTAATTACATTTCTGCCCATACTAGTACTCAAAATCTCTCTCTTTCTCTCTCGCACTGATAAGGAACAAAGACATACGAAGGGAACGATGAGAGCTCATAGCAGGTGTTCACCAATTCCGTCCACACATACAATTCAAACGTGCCTCACATCCAGTACACAGACCTTAGAAAGTAAACAAAACCTGCAGGTGTTAACATCCACCTGATCATACAAGACAATAGGCAATGCAGCGTGAAAGCTGAAGCTGGTAAAGCCTAGTGGTTAAAGATCTAAAACTCTTACCAATATGCCTTTGGTCAAAATAAACTGGGGGGACTTTTCTAAACAGCATGTTTCCTTAGATGTTTTACTTGTGTCAGTGGTGATTTCATGAGTTATTAATGCAGGTCAATAGACTCATTGAGTCCTCAATCTGAGATCCGGTAGAAACTGTACAAGCATACTAAGTGTGTACAATTTTAGTTTGGCAATTTGCTTGACATTTCATTGGTTTTAAACAAATGCAGCATTGATTTATTGTAAATATTTTAATGTAATACAACCATATTAATCTGCTATTTGGATTTGATATGCAATGCCGTGAAGGATATGCATATAGGTTGTTTGCACTTGTAATCTTATTTTTTCAATTTTTTAAAATATGTATGCTTACTTTGTTATTGTAAGATAAAAATGTCAATTCTTTTACACTGTAAAAATTGAAAGCTGCTCGACTTGAAAAAAACTACTTCAATTGGTAAAACTTAAAAACAATTAAGCTTTATAAACTTACATTTTCTCATTTTAAGTGAAAAAAAACCTCCAAAAATATTTCAATTAGTAACACCTAAAATATAAAAAAATATTCAACTTAAAATTTTCACTTAAAATGTAGACTGGAAATATGACTAAGGTATATTTAAAAGAAAAAATGTTGTACTGGTTAACAGTAGTTAATGGTTTAGCTAGCATGAAGTAACAATAAACAATCTTCTTTAGCATTTATTAATCTTAGTTCATGTTAATTTCAGCATTTACTGACACATTTTTTAAATCAAAAGTTGTAACTGTTAACCTTTAAAGTTGCATAGTGAATTAACTACCATTAACAAAGATTAATAAATGCTGAAAAAAACTATTTTGATTATTTTTTGTTCATGTTAGTTAGTGCATTTATTGAACAAATACAACCTTATAGTAAAGTGTTACCGTGATTTTTAAAGTCATGTGATAAGTTGCAGTTATTTAATAAAAAAAGAAATATATAGCCGTTGTCCTTTAAAAGTTTTATCTTTAAAAAAAGGATGGGTCTCGAGCATGTGTACGCAAAATTTGTACATGAAATATGCGTACAGACGTTTTTACGAATAAATCATGATTTAATAAAAAAATTTTTACAAAAATGTATTCTGATTTTCCCATAAAAATGCAATAACAACTTATATCACATGCATATGCAATAACAAATTCCATGTTACACTTTTTAAGTTAAATCAATTTGAAATTACAAATATTTCAACTTTGAGGAGTTGCTATAAATTATAAAAATAAAATTGAAATAACTTTTAAACTTTTTTTTTAAATAATTTTAATGAGAGTACATTCACAATAGTCAAGAAAGTTAAAATTAATTGATATTTAAATTTATGTTGATTAAACTTTTTTTACAGTGTATACACATAAATTAGATGTTTTCGTGAGAAGTTCAAATGTGCGTATACATACCAAAAATGCACGCAATTATAAGAGAATGAGTCCCATTAGTTGTCAATTGGTATTATTTTCCAGTGCATAATTTTCAAAAACATGTTTCATTTGTTCTTTTGTGTATTCAGATACTTGGCGAATACTTTAAATATTCTCATTTATTACACAGTACAGAAATACACATAATTACACACAAGCTACAGGTTAGTCTGGCACTTCTGTTTTCGGCTTCTCACCTCTATTTATGAGCTGTTATTGTTACCACAGTGCTGCAACCTCCTAGCGGGAGAGTCGTGCGCTGAGCTAATGCTGTTTGGATTTGGACTTTTCAACAACACAAAGCTTCTGTACGTGTGCATAAACAGTAAGTGACGTCCTCTGGCAATGTATTGGGAAAACTTAATACGGCAAGAGGTGGCATGCAGCTGGTTCTTTTTCCATTTGTTTGCAGTTGTGTCTAGATATATTACAGTTGTCAAGGTATATAACACATATTTTTTGGAGAGAAAAAAATCACCTCTGCAATTACCACCACGATGCTGTGGGTGGTTGCCAAGCCATTGCAGCACAGTTGCTAAAGTGTTGTATGTGATTCTTACAGTACAGTGTTATACAGGGTTGCTTACTGACATATGTTAAGAAAACACTGTAACATTCTCTCTTAGACCCTTTTGCAATGTAAGTCAATAGGATTTTTTTCATAATAATAACTGCATATCTAATATATAATATAACATTTGAAAGGAAAGGCAGTAATTACTTTAGGTTTATTCAGTGCACTGAATATGAAAGATCAGACAGTATATGTTTTGTTGCTTATTATTGATTTTGAAAAATGAAATGTGTATATTTTGTTTTTTACTCTGCATTGTGTACAGTGTACACATACTGTAGATACCTAGAAACAGTTTTGTCAGATAAACCTGCTGTTATTAGCTAATGCAGGTTACTGACACCACTCATGACTCAAGTTCTTTTTATAGTTGGTGGCCATGGTGCTAATTCATCTCTTCACACCTGAGCTCTGCGCTCTGTTCCCTCTCAGTTACTGTACAACACCTGCTGCACAAAACAAGACCATCAGGAAATGAAGAAAGAATGATTGAAAATTGAACTTGAAATTGATCATACTGCATACTGCCATGCTGTACATATGTATATTTATATTATAGACTCTAAAAAATATGGACGTTATGTCCATGATGTCACCCGTAGGTTTGTGAAGAACATTTTTGAAGCCCAAATTTGATATAGCCTGCCGTTGTCATCTTTCCAGCCCACATAACCGAGAATCGGCTAAGTTGACTGGTTTTCTGAAACCATGCCCACACAAGTGCCAATTCACCAGTCACTCAAGGGGTCCCGACCTTAATTAGATTTTAAGGCTTAATATAATTTAAAGGTGCAGTGTGTAATTTTTTTAAAGGATCTCTTGACAGAAATGCAAAATAGTATACAAAACTATATTATCAGGGGTGTATAAAGACCTTTTTATAATGAACCGTTATGTTTTTATTACCTCAGAATGAGGCATTTTTATCTACATACACTGAGGGTCCCCTTACATGGAAGTCGCCATTTTGTGCCGCCATGGTTCTACAGAAGCCCTTAAAGGACAAACTTTTTTAACAAGTTGTCTCCGTTGATGACATGTTTTTCCGGGAGGCTACTGTAGCTTCTCTATGCGTTTCAAAAGCGAGGGGTGGGCAGTGGACTGAGCCGTTGGTTGCAATTCGCAACCTCACCACTAGATGCTGCTCAAATTTTTAAGGATAGAAATGCAATATAATATAATATAATAACTATATTATGAGTGGTGTATAAAGACCTTACATAATGAACTGTAGTGTCTTTATTACCTTAGAATGAGCTGTTTTTATCCATATACACTGCAGGTCCCCTTACATGAAAGTTGCCGTCATGTTTCATTGGATGCACGTGTGTTGTCGCAACCCAGTCTCACCCCATGGCGTCAATATTTGACGACACTTGACCATGCGTCAATATGTTGACGCGGAGGGTATACCTTTCGCGTCACTTTTTGACGAACTGGGGACTTCAATACTATCAGGTACGCGAAATTCTCTTTCCTATTTTCTTACCATTTTCTACCATTTTCGCGTCGGTTTAGGGTTAGATTTACATAATGACATCCCTACCCAAACCTATCCCTAACCCCAATGTCAGTTGACAACTGTTTAATTTCGCGTACCTAATAGTATTGAAGTCCCCAGTTCGTCAAAAAGTGACGCGAAAGGTATACCCTCCGCGTCAACATATTGACGCATGGTCAAGTGTCGTCAAATATTGACGCCATGGGTGTGAGACTGTGTTGGTTGTTGCGGTTGCGTGTCTGGATGGACCTTTACTTCCGGTCTCCGTTTGTTTAATGGTCTGGCTAGTGGCCAAACTGAACTCTGGTACAAATACCTTGTCGAAAATAACAATTGTTTTTGTTTCCTTGAGACAAGGAGAGACAGGGATCATGGATCACTGCTTTGTGAAGGGATGTTTAGCAGCCGGTTTGTGGTTAACATTGTATACATTATAGTACACATTTTACACAGCAACGCTAGCTCTGTGTAGCTTTTTATACGTGTAGCTATGAAATATGAACTAAGGTAATCCACTTGTTGTTTATTTTGTTTGTTATCAGAAATAAACTTCTCTAAAAGGACTTTGTTGTTATTGATTTTTAGCGGAGTTTTCCGGAAGTAACGGGTGTTCCACGAAAGCCGTTGTTTATGTTGTTACTGCTGAAACCGTCTATAGAAACAGGACAGTTGTTATGATTGCCGTGGTTGAATTTTTACGGTCTATTATATAAATAGTCACGTGGAATGAAGTTGCATATGTGCAGCAGTACAGTTGAGATCTGCTATAATTTTTTTCCCCAAAATCGTGGATAAACAAATGTTCATGGCATGATAACCATGCATGTTGATACCATGGTAAACCGTCATAACGGTATACAGTTACAACCCTAAACCAATGTTTGGTTTGTTCCACCGCTGCCCTAAACTAACAGTATTTGCCAATACAAAAATTGTTTGTATGTTTCTGTAACGGTGAATCCAGCAGTATGTGTCAGCTTTTTAGTCACAGTAGTATTTCTAATGCTGAAATATAATAATTGTTGTTATCCTTGAATTTTTTTTAATTTACTGATTTATAAGAAAGGCAGGAAAAATGGTAAAGCACTTTTTTATTTTTTTATTCAGATGGCCAATTACAGTTATTTAATTAGTAGAAAAATACATTTTAATGGTTGAATGTTTCTGTACCCTTGAATAATTTTTTTCTTCAAAATTAAATAGTTGAAACGCCGAGGCCTCTCTGAAAATGAAAGAGTCTGAATTAAATATAAATATATTAATGTATTCGGATATAATTACATTAGCAGCACAAAAGGTCATGGGTTCGATCTATACACACTAATAAAATGCATATACCTTGTAATGCACTGTGTTACTTGGATAAAAGTGTCTACCAGATCCATAAATGTGAATGTAATACAGCACATGCTGTATATTTTATTTTTAAAAATTCAGTATTTTACAGTAATTAGTGAATTGTGCATTGTAAGGCATTCATTAATGCCAAACTGACAAAAATCATCCACTTACCTAGCTAAAATATTTATTTATTGTCTACACATTTGAATTTTTGCATGTGGTGCTACAGTAACAATGCCAAAGTCACTTTTGAGATTCACAGGTATCAGTCGTGTTAATTTTAAACCGTGTCTGTCAAATGAATAAATGTCAATGTTTTCTACATTTCATTACCTTTAGAAATATAATAGCCATCATCCAATACTGGCAAGTTACACGTCATCCATGTGAAACAGTATGAAGACTCAAAATCTAATAACTGCCACAATGTCACAATGTAATGAATCAGAAGACCTTGCGAGGGGTCATGTGATTGCATCACATGAATCTGTAGAATCCTTTGTCCACTGCAGCAGGGCTTCCTGACCTTTATGAAGGGCATTGAGCTACGCTCACCAATGCTCAGCTCGGGAAATGTAGTATTTTGTGTAGTGGCCAGATGATGGATGTTTATTGGGTCAAGCAGACATTTATTGGGTGATTTGCAGCATGTTGGGGTTTGCAGCAGGGAGCGTGTGAGCTCAGCTCTGCTGGAGAGATCGCGGCAGGGTGCTGAGGTGGAACCGGAGAGAGACTGCTTAGCAACCACAGACAGCCCCCAATGTGTCACTCACCAAGAAAGCATGAATGAGTTACGATGAAGGTAGCGTGCACATACGCACACACATATACACGCACGCTTCCCTATCAATCGTCTCAACATGCACACAAACACACGTTCACACAAGCACTCAAGTGAGAGAAAAGCAGATAAGTGTGATAATATAGAAGCTGTGAAAATCATGTATGTTATAGATACAGCTTGACGTGCATAATGTACAGTAATGTGTGAACATGCCTAAACACATGTCTGTTTGGTCTCACATGTTATTATTAATTTCCTGTATCAGTCCTTATAAGATAGATGATTGAATTTTGGTTAAAACATTATGGATTTCTATGGATCATGGATGGCAATGAGAAAAGAAAGCTGAATGCAAATATTTTAATTTGCTACTTGCAACTAGTAGAATTATTTATGTATAGATAAGACGGCAAAATAAACAAGCTTATCAACTTTTAATGGGAGAAAATGCAACCATATCTAATTTTTGTAGTTTGAGCCAAAAGTCATATGTCAGTCTGACTGGACATGCCGTCATTCTCAAAAATCAAAATTAAAATAACGTGCAAAAGTAAAAAAAAGTTTACACAAGACTAAATATAGTATTTTTTTGTGCTTGGAAAAGATTAATCACGATTAATCGCATTCAAAATAAAAGTTATTTTTTGCATAATATGTGTGTGTGTGTGTGTGTACTGAGTGAAATTATTATGTATATTTAACCACAAACACATACATATAGTCATTTCAGATTTTTTAAATTAAATATATATTTTTTTATAAAAATATAATGTAGAATATATAAAAATATACATAAATATATATATACACATGTAAATGTTTCTTAGATACATACATGAATGTGTGTGTGTTTGTATTTATATATACATAATAATTACACACAGCACACACTCATATATTTATACTATCATATATTTACACTATTTATATTATCATACTTATTTTGAAAGTGATTAATTGCGATTAATCTTTTCCCAGCACAATTTTTTTATTGTTAGGTATTGATATAAAGGTCACATAATGCATAGTGTTTCTGCTAATCTCATGTTTAGTGGGATTGCATCCTTCATATCTCTGAAGAGTCTTTAGTTTTATATATAAAAAAACATTCCCTTGGAGGTGTACCACAGGTGGAGTGAGTCAAGAGCAAGCAACTCATGCAAAGCATTTTCCCACTATCTTTGGACAACTTACACTGCAAAAAATTATTTTCTAACTTAGTATTTTTGTCTTCGTTTTCAGTAGAAATATCTAAAAATTCTTTAACAATGGTGTTTTTGAGCAAAATGACCTAAAAAAAGTCTAAAAATATAAAATGTAAGTGAATTTGTGCTTAAAACAAGCAAAAATATCTGCCAATGGGGTGAGAAAACAGAGAGACGTGTTTCAAAAAGCAAGCGAACAGAAACCAGTCTGTGCAAGTTGGTCTTAAAGAGACAGTAAACTCAATTAACCTACTTAAGTCTGTGTCATTAATGTTAATCAAACAAACCAAGATAAAGAGAAAATCACTTTTGAAGCTCTAAAAAAATAATAATTACATTTAATTAATACAATAAAGACAGTGTAATTATTCATTTGATTCGATTTCTGTATCTAATGATAATTTTAGACCTTACTTAATGTACAACTTTGTTCTTTTTGATAAATGTTTGTAATTTCTTGATTTGTTATTAGATTTTTTCCCATCCTTTTTTTTTGCAGATCCGATAAATGATCTGATCTGTGCTTCAAAAACCGCAATGTGAGTTTTGTGATTCGTCGCACCCCTAGTGACGTTAAAGTCTTGATGTACACCCCAACATTAAATTATACATTAAACTACTTACAATGTTGTTACAATGCTAAAACCAAAGTTGTGACTGTTGAGTTAACGCTACATGCTAGTTTATGCTATATGCTAGCATTTAGGTTGAAGTTCTACAATTACAGTTAAGCTACAGTTATGTTTTGTAGGTCCATACTGAAAAAAAATCTTTTGCAGTGATTTTTGTGTGAGCATATCAGTGAACACCCCTGACCACTCGGTGAGTTTCACGTCTTTGTAAACGAAAGTTTAATGCATTTTAGGAAGGCATTTTTGTTCCAGTGCACCTATGCAGCTATTGTAGAGGTGGGAGGTGATAGAACAAACCCCCGAAAATTCTCGGGCAAGCATCATATGTCCAAATTTCAGTCAAAACCGTTCTATTTCATCATAAACCATCTGAAAACAGGGCTTTAAGTGTAAAATACCGAACTTGTCCTTTAAGTCAAACGTGGCAGATATATAACCTGTTCAGATGACCATTTTAGGATGTACTTCTAACTGTCATGCCAATGTATAATGACAGATCCTCCCTGATGCAGCAATCACAGATTCATCTGTTGAAGCACAGCAGACATACAGAAAATAACAAATAACTGCAATTTTATGTTGCAAACAGAGAGAGGCAAAAGTTACAGATTGCAGCTTTAACAGAAAGAATACATTTTCTAAAGAAAGTGCAAATCTCACTGCAGTGATGTTGTGGGAGTTTGATAAGACAATAATAGGTACTGTAGCTGTTAGGGTGTTGTGGGCAGTTGCCTACTGGACCAAGTCAAAAGAGCCCACTTCTATTCTCTTTACTGATTCATTTAATATGACTCAGGTCTTCATCAATGTATGCCTAAGGTTTGTAGAATGCACATCTGTAACACGGTTAGTGTATGGTTAGATTAAGCCCTAACCATAATCATGTGAAAAATGTTATGCAAACTAAGGCACCACTAATAAAATGTTGTTGTATAGAGACTTGGAGCTTATTAATGCAAACCTCAGCTGTCATTCTTGTTTCACTGTTTCAACACACATTTCAGCACCAACAAGGCTTACAGTGATGCCATATGGCTTGTGATCGTCACTTTCTGCCTATCAGCAGACCTGCATGATATTTGCATAAGCAAAATTTCATGAAAAGCTCCTCACATTTCAGCAAGATTCAAATGGTTGTCATTAAAATCCCTCGCTCTTCTTTTTTAACCCATTTTGGCTAATTTCATAATGCATTCAGCAACTCCTCAGATCCATTTGAGCTCCATTTGACACGTTGAAATCCCTTTTGCAGAAAATTCATCCTTGGATTTTCAATAAAAAACATAGCTATAAAGGAATCAGCAGATTTAATCTGTGCTTGCCCTTGATATGTTTCAATGGACCTAGTAGAAAGGCGAATGATGACGAGAAAAGTTGTACTTTTTACATTAATTTTTGTTTCTTGCTTAGCAGAAGGTATGGATATTGTTTTTAAAGTCTGACCTTGATTTTCCCTGACTCAGAAAAGGAGTTGCATTCTGGTAAATCTGGTGACATCATTAAAAAGGGACACTAATTGAACACATATCGTTCAAGTTCCATAGATAATGATACACAATATGCACTTTCTCTGTGATAGGTCTGGCATTTAAAAGTCAGAACAGTTAAGAAAGGAAAATAAGACATTACAACAATCTTTCAGCAGTCTTACTGTCAATGATGTAGAACATAAAGGATTACACAGACAATTAAGCCCCTCAATGGCCCCGTCGTTAAAACACAATCATGGTCACTTTCTTAAATACACACGAACACGTGCAGGAACACATGTCTCTAAAGTGAAAGATTACACAGGTGATTTAGTTTTGGATGGGGTGCATTTTAAATGACTGTCCATCTATCAGGCAAGTGCTTTTATTGATAACCCATAAGCACTACTGCCGCCACTCACCCGTGTCCCACTGTGATGACCTCATCATCAGCGCCTAATGAGGCTCATGCTGGTTTCATTCTGTTTAACGAAGGAGTTAAATTTGGATTCGTACACATTGAAGCTGTACATTATATATGTTTGTGCATTTCCTATAAGACTTTGCAAGCCTATGACCTAGACTGTAACTCACCTGGTAGATCATTGATCAAATGTGTACCTTGTTATGCACTGTAAGCTGCTTTGGATGAAAGCGTAAATGTACCATAGCATGCATTGAGATTTTTGGAAAATGACTGTGAAACACAATATGATACCTCAATACTCTACATGAATTAGACATTTGATAAAAAAGCAAAATCACAGATGAGATATTTTTAATCCATTATTGTTTCAATGAAAGTAAATGGAGAACAAAAGAAAACTATCGTCTCATATATCCTACTGTATTTCTCCTGAAATAAACACATATGTGACCAGTCACGGAAAGTAGGGACACAAGTCGGATCTGGGCATTTTGAGTTATTCACAGATTCTGAAAGTGCAGTTTCTAAGCTTTCCAACGATGTGTAACACATGGAAATCTGATAAGATTTGGAGAAGTTGTGGCCATTTGAATATAGGAACTCAGAAATACTCAAACCGAGAAAATCAAGACGAAAGGGACTCTTCTTTTCAGCTGGGGGAGACAATAGGGCTCATTTACATCTCATTTAGCTAAGCCATGCCCCCTGTAAAACCCTTTTTGAGATGTTCTAGCATCATATGTAGTATTTTATGACCAAATGACAACCCGCAAAAATAAACATGACTCTTTTACCTTTGTGGGGATCACAAGTCGAATCCAGTCTGTTTCAGATTATCCAATGTCCATATTTGTCCACAAATGCGTATAATCCGTGAAATATAGATTGTTTACATCAGATTTCGCATGAATGTCTGGTAATACAATATAATATATAATCTTAAGACTATTTAAATCGTAACATGTAAGGGTATATGAGCTTACATTCCGTTAAACACATGAACCCGCCTTCAAAGTTTGTATTTAAAATAGGGAAGTAGTGTATAATAGATCATCCAAACAGCGCCGTCGAAAACGTGACATCCTTTAGAGATGTTACCAATGGCTCGCTCGTTCCTCCATCAGCCAATGACTTCATGGAAAATATTGATAGACAAAACATGTAGCCAATTATATGAAGAATACAACTATATCTGTGTAACTTCTGTGTGTTTGGACTCATGCTGCGCTGCAAGAACTGACATACAGATGACGTCAAAGTACCGCGAGAGCGAGTCGAAATTAAACTACTCCGTAAGATTTCTTGAAGAGCTCCCGCGGGAATTTGACGTCATCCGACTGCGGCGCCGCATAAAGTCAGTGACGCGGCTGACGTACGATGCGGCTGACTGTTATTTGTTCCGCCCCAGCTTCTTTTATTTTTCTTTTGTTTTGTGCGCCCGAGCTTTACAGTCTGGGGAGACGCAGGCTATAAGTTTGAAAAAAAAAAAAACTTAGCAAACATGTCTGAGGAACAGGGCAGCGCATCACTACAGTCACGTGACTTCACGCTCGAGCCGGAAGAGAAGACAATGCTGAATAAAGTCGTAATTCTGCTATTTTTGGACCAAACTGTATTTTCGATGCATCAACACAATCTTACTGACCCACTGATGTCACAAGGACTACTTTGATGATGTTTTTATTAACTTTCTGGACATGGAAACCATACATAGATTTTCAATGAAGGGGAAAGCTCTCGGACTAAATCTAACGATAAAACATCTTAAACTGTGTTCCGAAGATGAACGGAGGTCTTCCGAGTTTAGAACGACATAAGGGTGAGTCATTAATTACATTATTTTCATTTTTGGGCGAACTATCCTTATGTAGTAGTCACGCTGTTCCCTTTGTGGGCGGAGGCGAAAACACAAGCTTATACAGTTTGTAAATATACACACAGACAATGACGCCCCCCGCTGCACGCTAGAATCTCCGGAAAAACAAGCCTATTTTAACCGCAAAATGTACGCTTTTAAATATACAAAAACTGCTATCTCAAACATGGAGAGGCTTCTTCGTGATCTCAACTAACAGATTCTGCAATAAAACGAAAATCACAAATTTCGAAAAAAAAACTTTGTTTCTCATTTTCTCGAAACTTGTGCTGCCGACTTGAGTCCCTGGTTTCCGTGACGGGTCACATATGAAAATCACAGATGTCCCCACTAGAGCTCAGAGAAAGTCTGAAAGTCAAGAGTCAATGTTATCAACACAATCCCACTGCAATTCGTATGCATTTTATGAGGTGGCTAATTCGTACGACCACAATTGTAAGTTTTATATGATTTGATTTCGCCCCCATGACGTGGGGGTTAGGGGTGGAGTTTCACTGTTGTTTAAACATTTACAAACAACACACCCTAAAACTTATAAAGAGGCTGAACAAAAACAAGCTGCCAAGTCTCCCTCAGTCTGTTAGAGTTTTCAGAAAGAGACCCTATCCAGCTATAAGAGGACATAGTTAACTTAATAACTGCACTCCCTCTCTTTGTTGTTACTATTAGATGAATAAGAATAAATATAAAAGTGCGTGTGCACGTGTGTGCGCACGTGTCCTGGTTACGTTGGGGACCAAAACATCTCCACAAAATAAATATAGTAAGAACATCAAATTATAGCGTTCTGTGGACATTTTAGGACTCCATGAGGGAAGCAGCATATAAATCATACATAATTATGCTTTTCAAAAATGTAAGTTTTCTGTGATGGATATGTTTCCTACACGTGCGCACGCACTGGTATTGGCATCATTAAACGTGTACAAAAAAAGTATCAGCATTGCACATTGTAAAAGTGGTGTCGCCCATCCCAAGAAGCAATGTGGTAATAGTAATCACTATCGAAGTATCGGTATTGGCGATGCCTGTCTTGAAAGTACTTTGTATTGAATCAAAAGGAAAAATAACTACAACAGACTTGACAGGACTTATGCTAAATGACAGAACTTGACTAAACTTAACAAAACTCCACAGTAAACTTGACTTGGCACAAATTCGCTTTACTGACAACGTACTCACAGAATAAGCACAAAACAAACCAGCACAGGACAGCAAACACAAGGGCATTAAATAGAGGAGCAAATCAAGAGGGCAACAGGTGACAATCATGAAACAATAACATGGTGATTAACAAGGAGACGAGGGGGCGGGGTCAGGAGACGAGACAAGGGCTGCATCCGAAACTGCCTACTTCCATACTATAAAGTAGGCAAAAAGCAGTAGGTAAGTCGAGTAGCATGTCCGAATTCATAACATTCCAAAAACATTAGGCGAAAAGTACCCGGATAAGCTACTACTTCCGGCAAGATCCCGAAGTGTTCATTCGATGGACACTTTGCTATCCTGTGAGCCCCCGGGAGAGGAGTTATCAAACAAAGACCCTGTCCCAGATGGCACACTCCTAACTTGTGGGCCTCCTCAGAGTCCACACTTTGATGACATAATGTAGTGCAGACCTTAGGGACCCTTGACTTGAGTCGTATTCTGGCGTCACGCCGGAAATAGGAAGAGAAGTCGCCGAAGACAGCATCAAGGGTGCAAAGGGGGCGCTGATGAGC
The DNA here is from genome assembly GCF_030506205.2 of Paramisgurnus dabryanus. NCBI lineage: Eukaryota > Metazoa > Chordata > Actinopteri > Cypriniformes > Cobitidae > Paramisgurnus > Paramisgurnus dabryanus. The sequence goes on from NC_133351.1 coordinate 27,252,934, forward strand.
ACACATCGGAGCATAAAAATGACAGGTGGGACACCCTAAAGCAGGGGTGTCCAATACGTGGATCCCGATCGACCAGTTAATCGCAAAGGCAATGCCGGTAGATCGCACATAAGTTAAATGCTGCTCCACATGCGAAATTGGCATTATGGTCTTAGAGTAATTATGGTCTGTGCCTTTCTTCTGAAATTTGTTTTTATAAATGTTATGCCAGGTTGCTGCAGCTCAGTCGTCTAACTTCCAAAATTCACCAGGATGCACATTCTTGCCTTCATGCAGGAGCTGATCCACGCGCACGGTGTGTGTGTGTGTGTGTGCGTGAGCGAGCAAACAAGAGAGGGATAGAGGCAGCGTAGCGCTGATTTGTATGCCTCTGATACTGTTGTCATTTTCTAGTTTGTTTTACTAAACCGCGTCTCCGCTATTTTAAGGAGCACTCCACATGTACTCAAGAATTTTTTTTAAACTCCTCAAAAAGAATAGAGTAATGGTGACAGCCCTAAATTCAATGTAGAGGTATAGTCCTAACAAGCATTTAAAGTGTTATAAAAATTATTAACCGTGTTTTTAAGCAGGTATATCTTGTCAGCTTTATCATTTTAAAAGTAGATCACCACACAAAAAATTGTGGACACCCCGGCCCTACAGACTCGTAGACTAGAAGATCATGTGCAATTTAAGGCTACAAGAACGAAATTCCACATGAACTGCGCCATTTGGGACAGGGCCAAAGAAGAATAAGGAGAGTCGTTGTTTTATTGAAAATTGTCCAAAATGTCCAATAAAGTTGTTGTTTTATTGAATTTTTTTTTTTTTTAAATCTAGTTAACTACTAAACTGTTTGTTTTGATGATGTATGTTACGTGATGTTTCAACATTGCGAATGTAGTACATCCAAATTCATCCATACTATCCATATTCATGCTATATAGAACGGACTGTTCTAACTGTTTTACCTTCATCTAATTCAGTATCTACTGTCACAGTATGCAATTTCGGACTTAGCCAAGGAAGCACACAGCTCAAACAAAGGCCATGTGCTACCACAAAAAACTGTCATGATCCTGCCTCAATAGGAAAGATGCGTCCGAAACCGCCTACTTCCAGTACTATATGGTATGGAAGTATGCGCTTTCAGACGCAGTGTAAGAGTATAACCAGGACAAAAGGGCAGAATCATGACAGATTACACTGACAAATGTATTTTGACAATTGTCTCATTATTATTATTATTTTATAGAATATCTAACACTAAGTTTTGTACACTAAGACAAAACTGAGAACTCCATCAAATCTCCTTAGTTATATAAGCAGAGCAATAAAATTTTTCTCTGGGGTCCCATAATGCACTGTATAGAGTTCAGTGAAAGATGGCGAATGCAACTGAGATTTGTTTATTCTAAACATATGAATTCATAACATTCAGTATTATAATTAAAACCATCAAATCGAGATGTAATTAATAATTTCTCTGAGTATTTGTGCTCGCTGGCTTGTGCTTATTAGAATCCTTAAATTGTTGGCTTAGCTACATGCTAATGTCAGTTAATTAGTCTCTTATGTGGTTCACGTGTGGTGCGCCATTTACGTCTCGCGTGTAAGTGGCTGATTAACCGCATTGCCACCTACGAAGAGTTGCTTATATTTATTCATGAGCTCTAAACATCTTCCGTACTATTCCCCCAAAATCTGCAGAAAAGAAAAAATAAATAAATAAAGTATTGACCTGCTTGAGTTTCTAAATTGGTCTGTTATTCGTTTAAATAGGTAGACAGCCTCCTATCCAAGACATCTCACAAGTCACTATGTTGATTGCTTAATCCTCATTGACTGACCCTTCACCCTTGCTAGCTACAGCTTGCTATTTTTGATTACTTTTGTGCCTTCATGCATTCCCCCGCCCACTCATACACGCAGGAAGATTTATTAGTATTGATTATTCTGTCATCTCCTTTTGAAAGGAGGAGATGAAACGCATGACGTTTTACAAGCAGCACAAAACATATCAGCAATTTAACAAATTATTAGCACTGTTTTTGGTAAAACAAAAGAACGAACCCGTGCCGGAAAAGACTCGATACTTATTGCAGTCAAACAGGGTTGCTTGTCCTTTTAATAAACCGGCCAAATCAAGCAACCCTCTCGCAGGCACCTCTTGCTGGCGTCCACCTCTTCTAACCGCCACTTACTGGCGTTACTCCGTAATGACCCCTATCAAAGCTCTGCATCCATGGTCCATTAATGTTCTGAGTCACCCTCTCATGAACCACTCTGAAAGCCTCAAATGACCCTCTCACCAACACCAAACATCGCATGCGTGCCGGCGCACAGATCAGATGGTGGTTTGTTGTAGACAAGGATCAGTTAGTTTGGTAATGAATAGGCTCAGAGCCAGGATCATACTTTGTGCTCTAATAATGAAAGGTGTGATGTATAATACATCAGAATGCTTTATGCCTCGCCGAATGGCTCACAACAGATACAGATGACTACACATACAGAGTAAGACACTGAGACGGTGGGGAATTTAAATAGTGGGATGAGAACGGCAAGTGTGGGAAGAATAAAGCGTCGAGAAAGTGTAGGAAGAAAAAGAGGCAGAAAGTAAGAGAAAGAAAAATAAGGAAAGAAAGCAGATTTATTTCACACCCACATCTCTTTCTCTCTGTCTTTATGTGTGTGTGTGTCTCTATACCTCCACTACATCAAATATTTACAGTGCCTGACACAGTCTTAATATCAACCAAGCAAAACTAAAAAATGCATTAGCCACTACTAGATTGATGTGTAGCTTTGATCAATGCTGAAGCGGCGTAATGCTTTTTATCCTCTTCATTTCCAAATAAATGATCAACATAAATAAATGATAAACAGTATGAACCTGTAGGCACTGTAAAATGTGGGTGAGATCTCGCGCCGTAGTATTTAAAGAGACAGTTCAAGAGCAAAATACTGTGTCACTTTGTGTTAGATTTGCTCTTGTAACTTTGTTGGTAGAGCATTGCGTTGCTTGCGAAAGGTTGTGGGTTATATGCCCGGGTAACATGCATACTTATAATCCTTTATGGCTTTAGTGCAGGGGTGGGGAACCCTGGGTCCTGGAGGGCCACTGTCCTGCACAGTTTAATTTAAACCCTAATCAAACACACCTGCATTTAATTTCCATGTAATCCTGAAGGCTTTGATTGGATTTTTCAGGTGTGTTTGATTATGGTTGGAACTAAACTGTGCAGGACAGTGGCCCTCCAGGACCAGGATTCCCCACGCCTGCTTTAGGGCATTGTAATTTTCTTTGGATAAAAGTGACTGCCCAATGCATAATGTAACAAAAATTGAAATATGCAGATGTGATTGGGGTAATGCATGGAGTGCAAAGTATTAAAAAGTACCAGGAATGAATTTTTCCTATCTGTGACATTAAATCATAGGCAATTTAACAAATACTTTTGTGGGCTTTGAACTAAGCCAAATACTGACTAAGACGAATCACAACACTGCAATCTTTGTATTTGTAGCAAGGAAATTATAGTCTGTCAGGGAAAGTGTACAAAGGGTATTTTTTGTAAATTATGCAAAAATATACAAATATTTAAGAGGCTTGAGTGAGTAGACTGCTAAGAATAAAGGTGTTGCGAAAGGTTTTTGTAGCGATGCAATAGAATAACCATTTTTGGTTCCCCAAAGAACCATCCAGTCAATGATTCTTTAAAGGTCACGTTCTTTCTGATCCTATTTATCAAATTTTGGTTAGTGTGTAATGTTGCTATAATATAATAAATTATACCTGCAAAATGATAAAGCTCAAAGTTCACTGTCAGGCAATATATTTTCTTCAAAGGTGACAGGGTGGGGGATTTTAAACAAGTGGTTTTGCACCTATTTGGCTCCCCCTACTGGCTTAACTTGCAATCTCATTACTGATTGGCTGACTTTGCTGCCACTCAAAAAATTTAGCCAATTATTTTAAAGTGGAGGGGCAGTGAGATGCCTGTGATGTCATAAGCATCAGTTTTTCAGATTGGGCCGTTTTCTGGCTGACATTTCTAAAAGAGGAATTTCTATGAGACTGAGATGTTCAGCATGTCTAGCACTTTTTGTATGTTCGTGAATGCGGGTAGACTACCATTATTCAACAAAGACAAGGTAAAAATGGTTTTTCATTCTCTGTCCCCTTTCAACAGAATTCACATTTTAAAACCTACAGCGAACGGCCGGTTTGGACTACAGCCCTCTACTTCCTGCTTTAATGATGTCAGTAGAACAGTAGAACGTCAGTCGCCAGCTAAGCTCAAACGGCTCTGGCTAAGCTAAGCTGCTATCGAATCACAACACACTAAACAAACTACACAATCAGAACTCAATACATATTTCTGAAGGAGGGACTTCATGGAACAAGAAAGACATCAACCTGTTTTTAGGACAGTGAAAACAGCGATATAGAGATAAGTAAATTGTGTGAAAAATAGTGTGTTCCCTTTCAATACGGTTCACTTCGCATTGCGTCAGTTAGCTGACGCTATGGGGGAAACTCCTGTTTACTCCGTGACTGAAGCCTATTGGTTAACGTCTGTACAAAGTACAGACCAATGACGTTTGAACCCGCGCGCGGGAGGAACGCGTCCCTATATAAGCGCGGTTCAATCGTCAGGAGCTCATTATTTTCTCCTTCAGCGCGAACCTCTCGCTGCTCCGAAGAAAAAGAAGAAGCCTTACCTCGCCGTTGACAAAAGCCCTGCAGCGGAGTCCAGGCCTAGCGTCTTCCCCTGCCGTTTTCCGGCTGAGAACCGAAGATAGCAGAGTCCAGGTCTAGCGTCTTCCCCTGCCGCTTTCCGGTCGAGAACCGAAGATAGCCTTCGCTTGCCGTGGTACGAGCCCTGTGCAGCGGACACACGCCTGACGAGGTCTCCCCTGCGGCCGCCCGGTAAGATCAATATTTTTAATATAAAGCTATAAGCTAAAAGAGCAGGCGCTGTTGTAATAGCGTCCAGCACAGCGGCTCGGTGAGCCTCTCTGCTATGAATTTCCTCCGAGCGCGTTACCGGTCTGGCACCTCCCACGCCGGGACCGCGCTTATGCTTTGGTTGTCTTATCCATGTTTCGTGCTCCCCCTGCTGTTCCTCTCTCGCCGGGCTGAACACACGGCGAGCCATGAGACTAGATGGATGCATAGACAAGCACACACGGACTAACCCCCCCTGTGTTCTGTCACACCGCAACCGTTCATGCTTACAGAGTCCCTTCGCTCCTCTTACATTCAGTGGCGAGATCTCTGGCACATATATTAATCCCCCGAGTGCATCGGGTGATACCGTCACGACGCATGGCTGTTCTGTCTGTGTTGCTGCTCCCCTCTGCCGTTCCTCTCTTGTTGAGATGAACAAGCGGGGAACCGTAGACCTGGATAGATGCATACGACAAGCAAACACGGGCGGTCTGCCCCTGTCTCTGTCATAGCACAGCCACTCGTGCTCCACGCTCGCGGAGTCCCTCGCTCCTTTCCCCACAGTGGTGAGGTCTCTTAACGGCTTAGCTAGCACGCGGTATTACGGCTCGCTGCCTCTAAATGCAGCTGTCCAGTGTTCAACGATTACAGAGCTTCATGCCCCTCCCCTCCTGGAGCGGCGCGATCTCATTCGTCTGCTCGATAGGGCCGATTCGCCGCTATTGGAGCACCAAGAACACTCATTATAAGAGAGCTTCATGCCCCTCCCCTCCTGGAGCGGCACGATCTCATTCGTCTGCTCGATAAGGCGGACACGCCTCTATTGGAGCGCTAAAACACTTATTATAGAGCTTTACTGGCCTGAGCCGATCTCACTTCAGATAGCTCATTCTTTGTCTGCCTGGTAATTTCTCTCTGGTTTAGACGGAATCAGAGGCAGAACGAATTTGTTTATAATATACTGAGGCCCGAATACCTCCCTTTATTCAGTCCCGTCCTATATCAGTGCGCTGAATATTGGTACATTCTTATATATATACCCGGTTTTTCTGCCCTTTTAATAAACGGCAAAACCGCGGGCCTCACGGCAGACTTCCTCTCTGCGATGGGTTCAGTCTGACATTAAACCACCTAGACATACTACCCTGCTCCGTGAGCCGTTCGGTCACCGTCACTACTGAGGCTTGTGCACCTGAACGGCTGAGCTCTGGTCTCCGCAGCACAGCTGCATCAACAGAGAACGAAACTGTCTGGGAGAAAAGGGGTTATGTCGCGCCTCGGCTGGACTGCCCTGAAATGTTTTCTGTGTGCTGTTTATCCAAACATACTGTGTAATACTGTCGGCTATGCGACCTCACTATAGTGGCGAACGGTATTTAATTCCTCTAAAAAGAGTAATTTCCGTGCTTACTATACTGTGTTTTGACACCCACGGTTGTACGGTGTCTCTAAACACTTTATCGCCTTACTGACAAGCAATCAGTAATACGCACACACGGCCCGCTGTCCATAATTCTATCGACGCTAGCCGAAAAAACCCCGGTTTGGCCATATACTGTGTATTGACACCCCACGACTGTACGGTGTCTCTAACACCTTTCTGCCAAATTCGCTCGCAGCCCACCTCAGTTTCTCCGCTACGATGCTGATGGCGCAAACGAGCACGGTCTTACGGCTGTTATTCTCTCTTCCTAGAGGAAGGACAGCCTCAGACTTTTGCATGGCTCCAAGCGTTTGAATCGCGCCCTCTCCGGACGGCCACTCAAAGGCTTACAGCCAAGCGGTTTATGACGTTTTTCGGCCATATAGCTGATTTATATTAGCGGATCCGAAGACGCTCACACCTCCGCTCCAATACTCTGAGATATTAAGGGTAATATCAACCTCAAGTGAGCTTGCTACCCGCCACAATAAGTTTCAAAGCTTAAAGCGCGCGCACAGTCAGACGCGCGCGGCATCTCGTTTAAGACGGGCACACGTACCCCTCTAACGAGCCTCAGAAAGCTGAATATCGTGGCATTCTGTTCATAAGTCCACTTCAGTTTGACTAAGCAAAGGTCCCGCCCCGAGCTGACGGCCGGGAAGCTTGCTTAAGTTACACACGGTTGCATGAAGTGCTGTCATTACGAGCTAGCCCAGCATTTGCTGTGGGTTGAACACGCTTTACGACGGCAATCAGCCTTCGGCGCGTGGAACGCCGTTTGTCTCATATAAATCACCTTGTACTGTGAATACGGTACATTAAGAGGATGATTTAGCACTGCAGCACTCTCGACCGTGTTATTGTGATAATGCGGTCGGGCAATCTACGGTGGTTTCATTATTTACCGAACCAGACTGAGATCTCGCCCCCTGAACAAGCTGACGAGTCATCTCCTTTATAAACTCATTGCATCGCTTTATAAGCTATGTTCAATCAGAGTGATACGCATCTCATGCTTAACTACCAATATTAACCCATTACGATGGGCGTGCGGAGATGGCATCCGTGGGACACGACCTACATTACGTGCCTTATGACACATTGACACAAGCTGCTAGGACCCCTTTCACGAGGCGTCCTTATGCAAAGTCTGATCCATTCTGTCTAGTGACATTTGAAAGTCAAAACCCCCCGCGAATCGCCGGTGGAACACTTTTCTCCTCACTACAGAGGCACGGCGGCTCTCTCCCCTACCTATATCTATGTGGCCGTGATAACAGCGAACCACGCTTTTACGACCGACCATTCATTTAATTCACAAGCCTGTCATCTCTCAGATGCGGACGGCGGCGGTAACAGCGAACCATGCTTTTACGGCTGGCCATTCACTTTATTCATAAGCCTGTCATTTCTCAGATGCGGACGGTGCCCGAGGCACAGCGCTCTGGAACTGTCCAAGGTCCTGTATGACACATACGTCTGACGTACATCAGACGATCAGCTGTTCATCTGCGTCACAGATCACTCACTAGAGCACCTGTCAATACAGGCTATTTATGGATCGTTGACGTTATCACCTCCCGTGACAATTATGCTCACTTGTCTTAGAGCATGGGCATGGTCTTAGAGGTTTCTCATTGACAATTGTGACACGGCCGGCTGGTCCCCGCCGTCCACGTTGTCAGTTTACAGCTTCGACATCCCTGCTTCGCGCACTACTGAGGTTTGTTGCATTAAAGGTGCGCCCATTAGCTCACCTGTATGCACGATATGGTTTTTAATTATATGCGTCCACCGTGCGCTTAGAGAAGCTCACATGTACACGCTATAACATTTTGGTATACAATAAGATGCGCTTGGGAAAGCTCACCTGTATACACAGCTGTGTTATGCTTTGTGACACATACATTGTTGTTCATCTGTGTACGTTCACGGTGCGTTGGGTGCCCACCGTTACGTTCATCAATCATATCTGTACACATTCACGGCGCGTTCTGTGCACTGATTTATCTATACGCATTCACGGTGCACTGAAGAGTTCACCCGTGTGCGCACAATTTATTATCAGAACACATGACGGCGCGCTCGAGAATCTTGCCGGCCTGTGCATTATAACACTCTGATTCATCTATATGCATTCACGATGTATTCAAGTGTTCACCTGTGCCCGTGCAATTTATAGTCAATACACATTTACGGCGCGCTTGGAAAGCTCACCGATCTGTGCACTATAATACTACCTATATGCATCCCGATGCGCTCGAGGGTGCACCTGGGTTCACACTATTGTGGTATCTGTATAATCCCACGCTACGAACCGTTCTGCCGCATATTATAGTCAGATCGGCCGTTCGTGAGCTGCGCAGATCACTCACTACGTATGTCTGTTGCTAACAGTGGTTATTTAGATGGATCGTTGAAACCATCGCACTGGCTCACGCCCCTCTATGAGCTATGTCCTATATAGAGCCCACTCTGTGCGAGTTTGGCTTCTTCATGAACTTGGTCTACAGGGGTATCTATATCTATATTTGATATCTGCTACGCGGCCGGCTGGTCTTCGCCGTCTACGTTGTCAGATTGTACAGCTTAGACGTCCCTGCCCTACGAGCGCAGGTTCTCTCGGCTCAATCATGCACGCTCATGCGTTTTATGTGTACACCACGGTGCGCTCAGCGAGCTCACCAACGTGACTCTGAATTTACTTATCTCGCACAGCCGCGGCGCGCTCGGTACCTCGCCGTCTTGTGCTATGTTATGTGCCCCCGGTGCGTTTAAAACCCCACCGTGTGCGCGTCAACAATTTATATGGTGCTTACACATTTGCTTTTAAAGCTGTGAATATGCCGGGTATAGGGCCACACGCAGTGTCTCTCCGGTAAGGCACTTCAGTACGTTGTGTATGCACGGCATGATGGGATTACGTTCCCCCATAGCGTCAGCGAACTGACGCAATGCGAAGTGAACCGTATTGAAAGGGAACGCTTAGGTTACTCACGTAACCCCGGTTCCCTGAAATAACGGGAACGAAGCATTGCGTCTCTTGCCGTGCTACAAACGTCTACGCAGCGAGTGTTATTCGGCTGCGCGCTTCAGTCGAATATAATGAGCTCCTGACGATTGAACCGCGCTTATATAGGGACGCGTTCCTCCCGCGCGCGGGTTCAAACGTCATTGGTCTGTACTTTGTACAGACGTTAACCAATAGGCTTCAGTCACGGAGTAAACAGGAGTTTCCCCCATAGCGTCAGCTAACTGACGCAATGCTTCGTTCCCGTTATTTCAGGGAACCGGGGTTACGTGAGTAACCTAAGCGTTTTTTTACACGTGAAACAAGTTTTGTGTATTAAACGCGCCAACGTGATTGTGATGTTGAAACACCGAAAAATTTCATGCAGGAATACTGCTGCAGCTTATGTCTGTAGTGATTTACCTGCACATCCTTGGAATATAGCTAATATAGCTCAGGTGGAACTCCATAAATTGCAGTTCTTGTTAAGTTTGTTCACGCCTTAAGGGCCGGTTACATTAGACTTTCATTTCATTGACTTCCATTCATACCAATGCAAATAAGTCAGACCGGAAACACAAGCTCGTGCAACGATATTTGCCAATTTGTATCACATGGAGCGTTGTAACCAGTATGTCACTGCTTGACCTTTCTCTCTACTGAAAAGTACAAATGGACAAAGCCAATGATCATATTGATGAGCTTTTCCCCGTGATCTTTCCGCAGCAACATCTGGCAAATAGGACCTGTCCCAAATTACGCACTTCATGTAGACTTGGTCTCATGGCCTTAAATTGCACGTGCTCACTTACTCTACGAGTCAGTAGTACGGTGTCCCATCTGTCATTTCAAACTATGGACCTTTTTTGCCCCTGAAATAGGGAACCAATCACAGAACGGGGAGGGGGCAGCAAGACGATGACGACGTTTATGCAACCCACCAAAGCAGTTTTGTTTATCCAACACGGGAGCAGACACGAAGTTACTTTTCAATGCAGCCTTAGATAATGTCCTAAGTAGTTTTGAACGCAAGTTTATTTAAAAAAATAGCAACTTTTGGCGTTAAACAATTTCATATCCAAGAAGGAAGTCACCTGGATATAGCAAAGAATGACAACCATGGAGTTTTATAGGACCAACATGCTAGGCATCGTCGTAAACGAAGTACAATTAACGTATAAATGGTACGTGGTATTCATTAATATCATATTGTCATTATGCCTGTACTGTGATTGCCACTAAATTGTGTTGCTTTTCCGGTACCGGTTTAGTTGCATAGCTTTCAGCTGTGTGCACACGCACTGATAAAAGTCGTTTACATTTGAATTTATGTCGCTCTACATACGTCATCTGTTATTATTGAAACAATTGGCCATGAGCTACGTACAGACGCATTTGATAGACATTCGTAGCGCCCAATAAATGGCTCTGGGCATTCGTAAACCATGCCTCAAATATGAGAAAATGAGCATATGGTTCCCAGACCACGTCTCATTCTCTATGAGACTGGTCTGGTGTTAGCCAGGCTAGCCATTCGCGACAGGGCCATATTCTCATTCTCAAAGTCTAGTGTGACCGCGGCTTTACTGTGCTGACAATAAAACAGCGCCACCATAGTGGCGTAAGACCGCAGCTGCCCTTACAAATGATAATCCACTGAATGCAAGGAGTGTTCATGTTTTCCGTGAATGACAGAGAAACCGGAGGCGGCACGAAATTTGGCCTCCAAAATCTGCCTCCAAAATCTCTATGCATGAAAAACCCTGCATTAAACTAAAAATGGTTCTGTGTGGCATCGTGCAGCACCTTTATTTTAAAGAGTATAGGGGATCTGGAGGACGTAATAGTAGCCTCATATATATGAGCTTGTAAAATGTAAAGTGAGAGTAACAGAATGTAAATTTGTGTCCTTGCTGGTGTTTGTGTGTCCTTGTGAGTGTGTTGAAAAAGGGTCATTCTGTAAAGCACTGCAGCACTCACCTGCAATGCACCAGCCCGGTGTAAATGCTTACCTGTACCCCCATCTCTCTCTCTCCCTCCCTCCCTCTCTCTCTCTGTTTCTTTCTCTGTAACTATCAATCTTGCCTTCACACACAAAACAGTATTGCTGGTACTGTATATAGTAGGTATCTGCGTTAGTAAGTGATTGCTCTGCATCAACTGATAGAAACACTATTCAGATGACTCTCTCACATTGATCTTAGGCCTGTTTCTGCAATAAAAACTTTACCCCTCAGACTCACCTTAATCTCTGCATTGCATGTGAATGCATTGGGTGGCACTATGTGTACTTGATAATGAGGTAATGAGGGTTGATGCCATGTGCTTTCAGTTGCACTCAAGTGTAGTACCATTTTTGATTAGTATTTATTTATATTTGGTTGTGAGATTTATTGATGCACCAGATGAGCTTTATCATAGCAAGCAAATAAATAATGCAGCAGGAAACGCAGATGTTTGTCATACCAGAACCTGTGGCCTTTTTTTTAACAAGGTCTGGGTGAATGCAGATGTTTGTATTCTTATTGTATTCTCACTTTACATGAACTCACCGCTTAACTTTTAAAAAGATTGACTTGTTTAGTACTCTTTTTACATATTACAGTTCAAAATTACTTTTTGCTAATGCAAATTTGTCTTTTTAATAGTGTACTTCCTGTACTACCTGTGACAAACGGGTGGTATGTTCTTAATGAAGTCGTCCTCTTCACAAGCGAGACCTGAGCTGCATACGTATCGATCAAGTTTGGTCTTTACTCCCCTGGGAGAGAGCGTGGGAGGCTTGTAGGCTTGAAAAGAGAGAGGGGGTCTCGTTGAACGTGACCCAGGTTGTGAGACCATTCATGAAAAAAGCCAAAAAAAGAGGCATTGATGTCATTCAACAACAGGAAGCTTCCGGGCCATTTTAACAGCCCAGCAGGCTTTGGAGCTAGGAAAGTGACAGCGTGAAGTGTCAGGGTTGAGTGACGGTTGTTGCATGCTAGTCCTGTGCTGAATCAGGATGATGTGGTTATATAAATTTTAAAAAGGAAAAGCACTTTCAGATTGATCATCTAAAGCGTGTATACTTCGGCAAAAGCTGTCCCAATGCCATGGTCACACTAGATTATTTTCAAACCCATGCAAAATGATGCATTGCATTTTGGTGCGCTACAAAGTATACGCGCACCGACAGGTGGCGCCTGTCTGTGCCGCCCAGCTACGACTCAGGAAGTTGATCAAATCCCTGTCGCGCCACAGAGCGCCACTCACATAGTTTAACATTAAATAACATCATATTTCTCCCAAATCATTAACGAATAACATTGGCTGCTAACATATATTTAGCATTTTGGAGTAGACGCTATTTAACGCTATTTAATGTGCACTTCTGGTGTACGGCACTTCCGGTGTCCTAGACGCGACACGACATGGCACGGCGCTTCTGGTCCAGTGTGCGACCCCCTTAACTCTTTCCCCGCCATTGACGAGATATCTCGTCAATTAAGAGAAAACGCTTCCAATGACGCTTCCAATGACGAGATTTTCAGTCTTTCCGCAATACCGCTATTATCCACCAGGTGGCGCCCTTCCGCAACTTTTTAAAACCGGAAGTATTGCCCTATGGCAAGCTGCTGCATGTCCGTGTCTGTTTTAAAGATCGCTCTGAATGGGATATCTATGAAAAGTCCATCACAAAAATGAAATTATCTTTGCTTTTTGCTCAAAATATGGTGTTTTTGCAAAAACCTACCCATATTCAAAAGCTGATTGCAAAAGAACCAACAAAGGTAGGATGAAACGGTTTTTTTGTTTGAAAGCAGAGGGTCTGTTCTTTCATTTGGTATATTGTATGTTTATATATTTAAAGAAGAACATTTTCTGGAAGGCATTAAACTTTGGTGAAAATCATGAAAAACGCTGGCGCTGGCTGGCAACTTTTTTTTAAAACGCTGGCGGTGAAAGAGTTAAAGCTCGTGATATCATATCCATATATACATGGACCTGCGTATAACGTCTAGTGTGACCCCAGCATGACCCAATTGTCAAAAGCATAGTCTTGTTCTCTCAGAAATATGGTTTTGTTGTTCCCAAACATGGATCAAACATAAATGCCATGCTAATACCCCCACAGACACCTATAACCTGGCACACACTGATACATGGTTGAGTGGATTAACCACATGCATTCAGTGGGTTTCCAGGAATCGATTTATGCGTGTATTTAAAGTCTTTAAATAAGGCTAAACTGAACAAGCCAGCACAAACAGAAACAAATGATGACAAATGATGGGGGACACTGCTGACAATGGCTGCTGGGATGTAAGCTGTTTCTATTGGCTGACCAACGATGCGCTGAATGAACACGGAAATCCCTTGCTTGATAAACTATTGATCATTTTAACAGTTACAGGAGATCTGTCAGTTCATTTGGCAGAGATAGATGATATCGTCAGCGAAATCGCTCCCTTATGCCTTCATTTTAAGTTATGCACACTGGCTTTTTCCAGTTGAAGGGATGTTATATGTAATGAGTCTGATAGTGATGCATTAAATGGATGATTCAATTATAATTTATATTTACACTACAAAACAAATATGATTTAGTTCAACAAACAAATTGTTACAGGGGTAATAAATCAGCTGTTTTTATTGTTTGATACTACTGTCTGAAGTCTACATATGACATTTTGACATATGTATCAAATGCAATAAATAATAAGCTATTTTGTACCCTGGTTTAGAGCTAAGGGCTTGAGAAATAATCGGTTTTGATGGGAGGGCCGCATTGAAGACTTAGAAGTAAACGACCACTGCCATAATTGGATAGCATCATTTCCCGACATTACATGTCTCTTTGCAAATCCAGCATCGACTTCTTTACAAATAAATCTGAGATACAATGAAGTAAACAACCACTCTGTTTTCCCCACGTTAGCTGGAACTTCATTGAAAACAAACTTCAACCAGGCGTTCCTAATGTTAGGTTTCGAGGGAAGGTTATACAGCGACTGTGGTCTTTCACAATGTACAAACTTTGGCAATTTTTAAAGGCATGTTTGCTGATTGTTGGGACGCTGCATACGGTTTGTTGAACCTCATATGTGTTACTTCCCTACACACGAACCTGTGGGCGGGGCTACAAAAGCAGTTGTTGCTGGTGTTAAAAATCTCTACAACGTCATAAATCCAGGCATTCCAGACTCTGGCGTTTCTTGGCTTCCAGCAGCGTCCAGTCCGTCACCTCCATGCTGCTCTTTGTTTTGATGACGCATACAGCCGTGAAACGCGGGAGTTGCCAGATTGGGTGTTTTTTCCGCTACACATTTAGGCCTTTTTTTTATAGAAATCTGGCACCCTATTGAACGATGTTAAACTGAGAGCGTGCCGTTCACAAGCACCAGAATGAACGAGTTCACAGTAACGTTCATCAGGCAGTAAAACAGTACGTTTAGTTTACGTTTGCCCAAAATATGAACGAGTTCATGAGCTTTCGTTCAATGAACTCGTTCAGGCACAACACTGTTGGGTTGTCATCTGTGAAAGGAACACACGACTTCTACGGACCCGAAGACTTGAGAGGTGAACTAATCAATTCTCTTTCCGGCACAGAGCCAATGGATTTTGCACATATGCGGTCAACACAAAATAAATGAATTATTCTCTGAGACGACTCGTTACTCCAGAGTCATCGGGAACAAATTGTTCACGAATGAACCATCATTATTTTTCATGACAGGAAATTGGGTGGTCAATCTGCATTTGAAAGTCAATCTGCATCTAATCTAATAATACGTTTTATTTTTTAATAATAATTATCTAGCTAAATCAAGTAAAATTACTCAAAGAGGGGTCATTTTGAGGAGGTTAACATTTTTGATTAAAGATTATTAGGCCCATACACAAAAACCAGTTATTGATCAAGAAGATAAAAATCAGTTTTTAATCTTGTCTTCTGTCCTTACTCTGATTCGCAACAGTAAGATGAACTGTCAGTTCGGATTTTATGGCAAATGTCAATTGACGTCATTTGACTTCAATATGTAATATGTTTCCAACAGAGATGGCGATAGAGAGGCAAAAGTTACAGATCACTTCTCTATTTACCCAGCTCTCACGAAGAGCTCATGAAAAAAAATGATTCTTTTAAAATGTCAGATGTCAGTTTAGAAGCTTCACCAAACCCGTCTGAATGATTTGTACTCAATTCAGTCTAAGTTGAACTCACTGACTTATCAATAAGAGCTCTTGAGTTATGAGTCCACTCGATGGGAAGATTATCATGAATAACAAATTTCTCTCACACAAAGCTACTGTATCACATGGCTTCAAAAGTCTTTGAACATAAGACACATATTAAATACTTCTTTTATTAAATAGGGCTTTTAATAGTGCTTTTTTAAACCTTAATGCTTCCGTTGTCATTTGTTGTAATTGCATAAAAAACTAGTATGTTATTCAAATCTTTCCTTTTGTTTTGTTTTTTTACAGAAGAAAGTCGTGCATGTCTAGTAAAAGATTATTTTAAACAAACCCAAAGCAGCAAAGAAATTACATCCGTAATTTTCCGGTCTAGTCATGCCTTTACATCTGAGATACTCTACGTGTTTCCATTTCACATTGAAGTGTGCAACCATCTGTTCTCTTCCTGTGAAAAAAGATTTCTTCCTAATGCTGACTCGTATTTTTTCATATGGATAATTATATTCTCTACTGTCACGAGTTGTCATGCTGTGAGCGTGGTTTATTAATTATTGCTTGATTTAGGATGCGGTGAATGGCGTAATCATACCGAAACATGGCATTTGAGTTATTGTAATTGAGCTATCAGCGGCTTCATGCTACATGTCATTTTCGACAGGAAAATCATATTTAAAGTCTATTCTGGTGCCGCAGCAACAGTCAACGCTTTGACATTGTGGCTCAGAGGTTTATTTAAGGGGCATATTTAGCTGTATGATGTATGACTGTACCGTAGCCCATCTCCCCTACAGGGGATGTTAGAGGCACTTGAGTGAAAGCGTTGAAAAGTAGAAAAAGCTAAACATATGGCCAGTCTGTATGCTGTAATATCAGCAAATGAGAATGGATAAGAAATGGTGAAGTTGGCTGATTTCATGTAGGGGTGAAAAGTGTTCATGAAGAAAAATTTACATGAAGAAAACCACATGGAAGGGCACTTGGATTATAGGATTTTGATTGGTGGTTTCATTTAGGCATTGATGGTAAAAAGGGTTTTATGAAATGAAAAATCAAACATCACTTGATATTTTAAATAAACCTCTAACGCTCAATTTTCAAACTTCACACACATGGAATTTACATTTATATATTAAACATTTGTCACTGTAAAAATATTTTTCGACATCTTTGACCATTTAAAAGGATAAAATTTGAAGTTGTGTGCTTTCAAATGTTTTTTTTTTTTCAAGAAACACCAAAAGATCAGAGGTTGACTGGTTAGCATGGTCCAGTTAAAACCTGTGATACTTCTGTTTGTTGATTAGTCATTGACACTATGCGGTGGTTTGTTGTTGTGTTATTTGTCCTTCTCCACTGTGATTGGACAGCTGACTGAAAAGTGATATTGTCAAGTTGTGAGCTTGACACAAAGTTGAACATTTTTAACTCTGCGAGCTCAGCCCTGAACGCGGAAAGACAAAACCCGCCAGCTGCTGGCTCTTTTTAAAAACGCTGCGCTACCATTGGAAACAAATAAAAAAGCGTCCTTTTATCATAAACTCTTTTGAAGCGTCTGCACCCATATGGCAAAAAATCGATATTTTTAAATATACATTTTAATGTATTTGTAAATATATAATTAATAGCCAAAAAATATATTTGCTGAAATATATGTTCACAAAAATATATTTTTCACCGATATATATTTTTGGGGCATTTTTTTTGTATATTTTAGGGCTGTCAAAATTAACGTGTTAATAACATGTTAACGCAAATTCATTTTAAAGGCACTAATCTTATTAACGCGTGATTAACGCAACATGCAATTTCTGTTTGACCCAGAGCTGGATGAATTGAGACGCAGCAAGTGACCCGCGCTGTCTAGATGAGTCTTTAAAATAAGAATATTAAGCTCTCGTCTAGCGAATCCAATGCTGTAAATGGTCATTAAACATCTAAAATTATCTCGTTTTCTGAGAGGTGTACCGTCCCAAATCCATAATAAAGCAAAGATGCGTCTTCTTTCACTTTTTATTTTTGTTTTTAAAGCATTCAGAAATGATAGAAAATTGACTGTAGGACTTGCTTGATGTTAAAATAATTATTAAGAGAGATAAAGTTCGGGACCTGATTGATGTTTAAGAGTTATTACTCAAAAGTGATGTCTGACGCAGACGTCTGAAGCGCATGCACACAAACACGTGAGTGCGTGACCCCGATATAAACAGACATCTAACACAAAATTACAGTTTTAAAAATATCTGTTTTGACAAGAATTCACGCAGGTATGACCAATAATCTGTTATATCTGAAGTGAATGTTTGGTTAACTGTTGAGGAAAAGTATCTGTTGTGTAACATTATATTAAACCCTTGCATAGAGGATCTTAAAGAGGTCTGTCTCAATGTCAAAATTAAACAATAAAAGAAAAACATATATGTAACATATATTGATATTGTTTTTGCTCTGCGTAAACAGGTATAGTTCTGTCATGTTTTGTCAGATTCCAACAATTGTTCCAACTGTTTTGAAGTTTTTTAATAGAGAATGTTAAAATATAAATGAAACATTTTTGAAAATTTGCTCATCCCAACTCAATTTGCCAACACAGGTCACAAATGATGCAGCAGCAAACAGAAATGGAGAAAGAACAAAGTCTTCTAAAGCGAAAATCATATATAAAACTATGGCTGATGGTTCTGTTGAAAATGTAAACAGGCTTTTGTAAACATACATTTGCATATAGCATATATATTGACCAAATCCATGCTGATCAGAGCATTAAAAACTTAAAAAGTGTTACATTTAGGTAAATTTAGAACAGATAAAAATGTGCGATTAAATTGCGATTAATCGCGAGTTAACTCATGAAATCATGCGATTAATCTAGATTAAATATTTAAATCTATTGACAGCCCTAGTATATTTTGAAATATTAAAAATAAATACATTTTAAAGCATTAAAAATATATTTGGCCTTCCATATATTTAAATCCAAGGAAATATATTCATATCATGTTTTTAGCACAATTTGAGCTTACGAAACAAAAGTACAGTTGATGTCATGTTTATTTGTTTATCTAAAATATGTTGTTTAATTGTGATTTTAGCACGCAATTTTAGAAATATCTGTCTTTCCCCATTCAAGTAGATACGACTTTACTCTTGCATGACTGAAATAGCAAACATGTCTGGCAAGTCCCTAAAGCAGTGGTTCTCAAACTTCTCCGGTGTTCCCCTTACGAAAATTAACCATGGTTTTACTACAGTTAAAACCACTGTAGTAATACCACGGTAACCACAAAATAACCATCGTTTTGACAACCATTGTTTTCAAAAAACATAGTTAAAACATGGTTAGTATAGTAAAAACATGGTTTTGCTAATAGTAATCAATACACCAAAAAAAAAAAAAAAACATGGTTACTACACTTTTACCACACTAAAACCATGGTTAATTTTCATAAGGGTCGGAACTTCTTTGTGTACAGTGCCCCCCCAAAGAAAATGTATAACATAAAACCATATAAAACATAGCATTTGAATTAAACAAAACTTATTAAAATATACAGTGTTGGGGGCCTTCTTTTTCTGAGGTTTAATTACACAGAATTCATGATAAATGTATTTAATAAAATGTCATAAAACTGGGGCCCCCCTGGCACAATCTCAAAGGCCCCCAGTTTGAGAACCATTGCTCTAAAGGACTTTCCCCCCGAACGTCACAGGGGCAAATCGCACTAAAACGTATGAATGCAATTGTATGATTGATTTTGTCTCATACAAATTACTCGCCTCATAAAATGGGTATATATTGCCATAAGATTGTGCTGACTGAAGTAACCGACTGAAAAATGTCTGTACCACTGAGATAAGTAGAAACACTAACAGATGAATATAAAAGAAATGAAGATAAATACAAAAGAATATGTTATTGTAGTTATAAGAAGACAGTCAGTTATTGGTATAGTTGAAGCATCTTTCATCAGTCTCCGATTCTTGGCTCTGTTTAATATGAGTTTCCCTATGTTTATTTTATGACCCACATTCGTATCTGCTTTAGAAGCTGATTTCGTCTTTATAAATGATAATGCATGTAGAAATGCCGAACGGTGCTGTTAATGAATACAGATGAAATATAAACCCTTCACGGCTCTCATTATGTGGGAAGAGAGCTTCATCGTGTGTGAACTCCATTGTTGAAGCACAATTGTGGGAGGACACCTGCAGGAAAATGTAATCAGTAAAACCCAATACAGTGGAAGCAGATGTTTGCGAATGAGGTTTGCATTTAAATCTACACTATACACCAGGATTTGCATGACCTGTTGAATATCTAACTCTGTCAATCATAATAGAACTACATCAAGCCTGTATTGTAAAGCTAGACCCCGCTAGCCTTCATCCACGTCTTCACTGTGATGTCCTGAGCTATAAAACATGTGCAAGCACACTGACTCATTCCCATTATATACACACACTCATAAGCACACAAAATCCTTTCAGCCTGCTGCCTGACCTGTTTAATCAGACTGTTCAGCACTCAAAGAGCCGTTGACATTCCCACATCACCTTCTGCTCTATTGAGTATTCAGAGTGTGAGACAGTGAGGTGCTTACTGTCCCTTCCTTCCATCCCTGTTAATCCTGACCACATTCAGGATGCTGTTTCTGAGAAAGTGATGGGCCCAGATCAACACCTGCTATTAAACTTTTCTTTTAGATAATGCAGTGTGCATTCATGACATCACATCTATCCATTCATCCATGAATGCACCTGTACATTCATCTACTGTATACATCATCTATCAATCAAGGCAGCCATCTATTAATTTCTTCATATGTATGAACATTCATAAATTCATCAGTTTTTCTGTACATCCAACCATTCATTGTGGGTCCATTTGATATATTACACTAATGGTTTTTTATCAGGTGACATCACAATCGGCAGAACAAAAATGCATTATGGGTGTATGGTATTTGTAAGGTGTTAAAGCCGAGGAGTTCAATAGGAGAAAAAATGTTTTTATTTCATTCACTTGATTTTATAATTCAAATGGTACGTTCTTGTCGGCTGTAATAGTAAGCCTCATAATAGAAGAGGTCAATAACTTTGCAATTTACTTTGGCTGTGAACGTGCTAATTAAATACACTATTACATTTTAAATACATTCTGGTTTACTTAAACAGTATGTCACACTGTTTGTTAGATGGTGATGATGTTTTTTATTAAAACAGTGTTTCTGGTTTCTTGCATAATGGATGATAAAACTAAGAAAACAAATATTTTGAAATATTTGATTTTATGAGGGAATAGGATTAAATCATTCAAAATAATTGTTACTATAGTTTTTTTACGTGTCTGAGGGAAGCATGACAATCCTTAAACAGGCAATAATGAAAACAGGCAATGATGATATACAATATAACATGACATCATTTTCATTACAGCCACTCTACCTTTGATGTTTTGTGCATGTTGTCGCTGTGCTTTTGTCGAGATGTAAATAAATCCTGTACCCTGCTATTCCTTACATTTCTGTGGGCTTTACGTGATTTATAGTTTATATATTTATAGTAGTAAATTGTTCAGAAGTATTTTCATTTATACCATAAGCTGCAATAAGGTAGTCGACGATATTCATATACGAGGTTGGAGGCAGCAATGTGGGGTCTGCACTCCAACTTATTGCAGTGGGCTTGTATAGATACTGTAAATGTTTTGATGATTATCCAACTAACGTTCCCTGGCATCTTTGTTGAGTTTGTCATGCTATGGAATTTTGCATTTTGTTCTGTAATCATTTCTATGCAAACAAGCTTCATTTCCATTACCCTTCAAATTGCGCAAATTGAGATTGCGAGTTGAAAATACGGCAAATGGAAACAAATACTCCCATATATTGCCAAAAAAGTTTTTACACTTGCATGAGGTGGTGTTTTTCAGGCAATTCTGAAAATTTGTATTTTGCAAAACTGCAATGGAAAGTTTATTGTCATTTTCAGGTCACTTGACGTACATAAGTACATAATCATTATTTGAAGATGTCGCCGTATGTACTGTACTAAAACCTCCCAGAAACACCTCAATACATGTCTGATTCCAATTACACTAATAAGAAGTTTCCTTGCCAATAATGTTTGGATTATCCCCTACATCTCCTTCGATTTAAAATAATGTATTACCTATAAGAAACACCTCATACATTGCCGCTTCTCTTGACATTAATGTTTGGATAGCACCCCTAATTTGATTAAAAATAATAGCTAGTGCAGTGGATTGGGTAGTAAACCTACCAACATCTGTCGATGTGATGTTTGTAACGGGTTATCGCAAGAAAAAAAGTTTTAGTTGAATGTCAACGGTTAGTGGAAACGCTTTCATTTCGCAAAAGTTTGTGTGACATCACTAAGGTGCCAAATTGAAGGTATAGTTACTGACTGTTACAGATTTGCTGTTGTATATATATATATATATATATATATATATATATATATATATATATATATATATATATATATATATACACATTTTGCGCAGCAAATCTGTAACAGTCAGTAACTATACCTTCAATTCGGCACCTTAGTGATGTCATACATAATAAAGACCCAGTGGAAAGTATTTGGCTTTTTATATTTTTCCGAACTCATTACCTTTATTGCATTAGTTTTTATAAAATAAAATAAATAATCAAAATAGGACGAACCTAGCTGTTAATTAAATTAACCAAGAAACTGTTTAAGTTCGGATTGATCCTTTTTGACCCAAATTTGGGCTGAAAATAACCCACCATAATTTTGAATGTAGGTGGAACGTCATAAGTATGATGACTCAGTCTCCATCTCTCTGTAAAACTGTAACGTAAAGGGCGATTGGTTTCTCTTATTTATTTTTAAAAATTTGGTCATGTAATGTGAGAAGTATTGCGCATATGTGTCGCCACATGGAGTTCCTAAGAACAGATGATTTTTAAACCAGACATTTTTTTGTCATTTATTCATACACACCTCTTACAATTTGCTTCACGCTGTGCAATGCTGGAGTTGCTAATAAAGTTTCCGGCCAACTGGCGAGTAACTCCCTTGTATCCTAAAGCCAATTTTTTTTTGCATTTGGCACTTGGCACGTGTTAATTTTGGACCCCGGGAGCAACTCCCATTTGTTGAGCAGTGTGCAACACCAACACTGGCAGCCATCCCTAACCAACACAAACGCACAAGGACATTACATCACAGGGCTAATATATACACTTTTATTTTAAAAGGTTTTTCAAATGATTATGGATCCACATAAATTTTATCCAATCCCATGTAAATATAAAAACCCATGGGACTGCATATGAAATGTGTTGACATCAAAGTTGACATGTGATCCCATGGGTTTCCATGATCATGTTTTTTCGCACAGTGCACGTTTTTTTGAAATTCATGTGGTTTCCTGTAAGGGTAAACTCCTATCAGTTAACCACTATATACACTGGTGCAAACAGTATTGTCTAACATTTTTTACAACATGCTATTTATAATATAAATAATAATATAGCGAGATTATTCCCAGTAGCTCCCATAGAGACAAGCTGTAACAGTCCAAAAGATGAAGTGAGATCAGCTGCGTGATTTGTGGCAAAGATGAAAATCTTGGCATGAATCTTAATGAAAACAAGCTACTTTAGCTCTATGTCAGTGGCAGCTAATAATGACTTCATTAACACAGAGACTCGACACTGCAGATCTGCTCTGTCTAAAGGGAAGGTTGCTGCTTTCTCCATAACAGCTTCTGTGTCTAATAAACACGGACACTTACTCAGACGAATACAAAAAGCATTTGATTTGAGCTTTGAATAGATGTAGTCGTATAAAAGCCAGTTTCATTTACCACATGTTCAATTGGAAAAGCACAGAAATATTAATTTTTCTAAAAGCCACAACCAGACTAAATTTGACCGAGATTTTTTACAAAATGTGAGTCATCCAGAGCCTGCCACCACAAAGCTTGGGTGTTTGTCAGGGTATTGCCATGCGGTTGCTTACGTTAAAAGAGCCAATTGCTAAAGCTGCGTGCACACAACCAGCGACTAGCAACGGCAGAAAGATGCCGTCTCGTTCATGTCAGTGAAAGCTCATTGACCAAGTTGTAACAGGAAGTGGGTGTGTCTAGCTACTCTAAAAATTTTGGAAAAGTACAACTTTATGCACATGATCGGCGACTTTCGAGAGTGACTTGCAATGGGAGTGAAGCAGTGGAGTTCATGTTATCGATCTCTCATCATTTACTGCAGTGTACAGTTACTCATTTGTTTATAATTGTGGACAACCAGAATTAGGAACGACCTCATTGAAAGAGATGGGCGACACACAGCGACAAAGATGCAACAAGTTTCTATTATATTTTGACAGATTGGGTGCCTTCTTCCATGTTCCAAGTTAGTTTATATAGATACAAACTATAACAGTCCAGGGGCCAGATTTACTAACAGCTTGCATCAGCGCAAACCATAAATTTGTTGTAAATGATTTACGCAATGTGATTTTCTAATGTTTGTGGATGCTATATTACTGGTATTTGTGCCGTTTATTTGGAATGCTAGAGGAATTCAAAAATATTGTTTGCCAAGGCATGTTATTTTTTATTTGCTGGAGGAGGAAATAAAAGAGGAGTCACTAGGAGAAGTCACACAATAGCAGGTGTTTCAAAACTTCTTGTAACCCTTTATTTTTTCTCCTCCAGTTTTTTTGTACTTTGTTAGCGGCATTTCACACCCTGAGTTGTTTGCTGAGATGTCCGTGGCACTGAACTTAAGTGCATCAGGTGTAAGTAGATCACCTGCACCTGCAGAAACATCAGCTCTGCTTATTTGCGACCCTGAACTAATTTGCGCAGCTCTTGGTAGATTGCGTTGGTCATTATGGAAATCAGCTGTTGCACCTGTGTTATTTATTTTGCGCATTTTTAGTAAATAACCTGCAGATATTAGGTGTGTTCGACATCGGCTGCGGCTGGATGTAACCGATCGGCGAGATTAGCCGCGTGCAGGCGGGGAGGAGCTGAAAACGGAGACATGAAGTCGGACACGCTGTGGTTCCCGTAGTTTGCTGCATTTACGTCAGGCATGGCTGATCACGTGCCATTTGCTTGCTTTATCGCAGTAAACATGATTTGTAAAGTGTAAACAACATAAAAAGTGAATTATACTGTTTTGAATATCCATGTATGAGCATTAGTGGAACTGAAGAGACTTGCAGCATCTGTTTTTACAGGAGTAAAGTTTAACATAAGCATATATTAAATACCAATGTAGTGGGGTCTACGGTTTTTATCCATTTTATTTTGATGAACTTGACACAATATAACATTGTGACTACATGAAAAGTTGTAGTATAAAAATACAGATTTGTGAGCATTCGTGGAGCTAAGGGCGTGTGGTGAATCCGACCAATCATGTAACAGCTGTGTCGTCATTACAGCCTGTGCAGCTCCTCTTTGCGAACTGCGCTGGCTGACTCAGGCGGCTGATCTCGAATCGCTCTCGTGGTTCTTTAAACCATATGACACAGTCACGTGCCTTCAGTGCCAGCTCAAGTCGGACCAAATTACTAACCGGCATGTGCTGCTTTAAGTCAGCCGCTGATCGTTCTGCACAGCGTCGCATGAAGTCGAATACACCATTCAGTGTGTGCACACTAATTGAAAGATGACATCTGCATCTATGTAGTTCTTTAATATAAAAAGGTTGCATAATGTAGGAAGGCATACTTTAAAAACCATATCATGCTTGGTCATATTTTGATTTTTTGAAAAAAAAATTGTGTTATGGCATTCATGCAGTCATGCACAAAATATATTAATGGCAACCAGTACAAAAAAGTAAATGTACACAAATGTCATACTTATATCTTTTGAATACAGTGGCATACTGCAATAAGGTTCGTATTAAATCCAATCATAGTATTCAAACAATATATATAACAAATACCAATATGTTAACTTAAGGCAGCTTTGTAATGCATATCCAAGATTTACTGATCTGCCACAATAATGTATTGTCTTTGAATTGCACTTATTTGGGGGCTTTTCACAGCAGCCATTCATAAATGTGATTAATTGTCATTACTTTGATGAATAACACAGCGTATGATGTAATAATTTTGATTAAAATGTAAATAGATTAAAATGGAATTTATTTTCAATTAATATTTATAGGACAAAAAGGCAATAATATTTCTACAGCACTGTGCGTGTGTATTCACGTGTTTAAGATTCCAGATTTATTGTTTGACCAGTATATGTTGATTTGATATCATGTTTATCACTGTATACAAAAACAAATAGTGCTAAATGCAACTGTATGGATGACACATGGGAGCACAGTGTGTGCGTGTGTGCATGTGTGTGCGTCTGTGTCTGTTATTATGAATGTAAGATTTATGGCGTTGGTTTTACCTGGAAAATAATCAGACCGTCATGACGTGCATTAATTCTCTCGCTCTGTTGCTTACACACAAACTGTAGATGTTTCCTCTCTCTATATTTCTCTCTCCGTCTCTCTCTCTCTCTCTCTCTGAATATGTATGGGCAGTATTCGGAGCAAAATTTTATTTACACTGAACTTTGTGTTGGTGGGGCAGGATGCAAGGATCCCTTTCATCTCAGGATCTCTCTGGCTAATGGATCACTTTATGTGGGGATTTCACAGCATTTCATGTTTTCTGTTTGATCAGCGGGCAGCAATGGACTTATAAGACACATGAAAGTCTGTGGATTATCTTAAAAAGGACCTGCTCTTTTATTTTATCTCATATTTGGATTAACTTTACAGTGACACCTTTAATCTGAGTCAAGCTTACTTGGAAAAATGCTATTGAATGTGTTTAAGGAATAGTTCACCCTAAAATGAAAATCAGCACATATTTTACTCACCATTAAGCCACTGTGACTGACTTATTTCAGTTGAACTCAACCAGAGTTATATTTAATAATATTCTGACTATTTTTCAAATATATAATACAAATATTCGTATTTCAACTCGACTAATTTTTGAATGTGTGTACTGCCATTGCCAGAAGCCAGTGAGCATAGCTTATAAAGACTGAAATGTAAAAGTTTTCTTTACAAAAACCAATGCTTCGCTTCAGAAGACATTTGAAAAACGTATGAAGACCGAATGCAAACACCAATTACCTGATGTTCCTCTTGACTGACAAAATACATACATGGCACAAGAAAAGGAAGGAAAAAACAGAGATAATCTTAGTAATACCTGGATAGCTAAAAGCAAAGTTCATGTGTTTTGGAGGAGGCGTGGCTTTACTGTACAGTTATGTTTCGGAAGCGTAGCCCTGAAGTGATTGTCATAGCAACATCAACCAATCACAGTGGACTGCAACACATGGCTATTGGCTAGAGATAGGTAAACGTCTGCACTAAGTTATTTGCATAAGGCGATCGGATTGGCTGACGCCTGCGTTGGTTTTAGAAAAGTTGTGAAATGTTAAACTTCTATTGAAAGCAATGCCAATGACGTAACGCAGACGATCCACAATTCAGTTCAGCAATGCATGATGTCACCCATTTAAAAGTAAAAAAGAAGCGTTAACGCTGACAACCCGTATGAATTAGAAAGCACTCTAGAGGGAGGGCGGGATCTTTCAAAGCTAGCTTGCATTGTGATGTATTGTTGTCTATATTTCTGTCTATTGCTCAGCTAATGCAACATTAAAAGGCCATATCATTTGTTTTTTATAAAAAATATTACATATAAATATATGCGTTTTAAGAGGAAAGATCTCTGTGCTTTACAAGACATTACTATCTGGATCAAAAGAGAGCTCCCAGGCATACCTCTCTCAGCATGGAAAAGAGATCTCTAGGTGGAGATCACTGTGGAAGAGTGGGAACAATTTTGCCTCTTAGCCCAAACTTAGTCAATCAATACTAGATGTAGAATACTACAGTATAAATGGATGTTTAGGACATATATCACCCCAGTTAAATTGCATAGGATCAACCCTAACATACCAGACAACTGCATAAAATGTAATGATGAAACTGGTACATTGTTTCATTGCATGTGGCAATGTAAAGAGTTAAAGGAATTCTGAAAGGAGGTTTTGGATGTGATTTCTGAAATGATTGGAGAGAATATTCCTTTGGACCCTAAACTATGTTTACTACATATATATCCTTTAAATGTATCTGTTAACGCAAGTATACCGAAATCTGGTAGATTTCAGTCTACTACAAGCCAAACGCGTAGTTGCACTTGAGTGGAAAAATATTCAGAGACCTGCTCTCTCACACTGGACTAAAGAGATGATTTCTAATCTTGCTCTTGAAAAATTGACCTATGCAACTAGAGGTAAAGCAGAGGTGTTTAAAAAGATATGGTCCCCTTTGTGCAATTTGTGAATAGATAGACAAAGTGAAAAGTAAAGACTGGTTGCTTTTAAATATATTTTTCTTTCAACAACCGACATTTGCATGTGAACATTTGTAATTATTCTTTGGGTACTTGTATGTATGAAAGTATGTATACGCACAGTAGTTGTTGTTTGTGTTAATTATTTATTTATTTATTTATCTATGTTTTCTTGAACTTCATTTTATTTATTTATTTATTTATTGTCTATTTATTTATTTTTGTCGGCCGGGGTGGGGAATGGTGTTCTATAATTGTTTAAATTGTATATTTTGGAATGTTCTTTGGGGGGTTTTACAACAAAAATGTAATAAATACAGAGTTAAAATATATATATATATATATATATATGCGTTTTTACATATTGCAGCTTACAGTGGATTCAAGCTATACAATGGTTTTAATGTTTTTTTTTACCTTTATCTCCCTCTCCGAGTTTACGCAAAGCTGCTAGACCTTGGACACCTTGCGTTATTTTTTTTTACTCAGTAACGGATAAGATTTAAGTTGTGGTAAAGTACAATACTTTAAACAAAACATACTTGATTAAAATGATAGATTTTAAAATCTACTTCGAAAAGTAGAAGTACCCAAAAAATGACTTAATTACAGTACTGCAAGTAAATGTAATTCGTTACTTTCCACCTCTGCACAAGACTTTTCGAGTTTACCTATACATATGTCATATATTAAATTATTCTCTCCAAAGCGACTTACAGTAGATTCAAGCTACTGTGTATTTCTTTTATCAGTATGTGGTTTTCCTGGAAATCAAACTCATAATCTAATGCAATGCTCTACTAGTTGAGCTACAGTACAGAAACATTAGACATGGCCAAACAGTACAACCTATTGAACAAAGTGCCTGTTATGTAAGTAAATAATGAAGCTATTACTGTATTTAATGTTTTTTAACCAAAAAAAAAAACATATTTTAAATTTCCTAAGCTTCCCAGAATCCTCCTAACCGATGTTCCAGCTGTAGGCACTTCAGGGCTCTTTGCAAGAAGCTAATTTAAGTGCACGAAACTTTCGACCTCCCATGGAGGAACTGTTTGTGAACCGAGTGTGCAGGTTAAGTCGATCTTACCAAATTCTGTGGGTCTGTGGTGTGGTTTTAGATAATACTTTGAGTTCAGCATGCTATTGTTGGAGCCAAATCGATTAAATGCAATTGACAGTACGAGGGTACTGTGTGCACCGCAGCTTTTGACCTGGAGGAGAGGATGTGGACTGTGGGTGGTCCGATGCTCTCTGCTATTCTTGGAAAGCAACAGAGGGTAAACATGAGCATAAGAGCAGCACTATTCTGCCTTAAAGGTAGATAACAGCTAATGAAGGGGAAAGAGAATACTTTTGAGTTTAAGGTAACTCTATACAAAACAAACACACAAATATACATAAACTCAGTGGGAGTTTAGTTTATTCAATTGTGACGTGATATTAAAATTCAAATATTCATTCACTCTCTGTTAGCTGTCATTGGAGCAGTACTTTTTTTTTTTAAAAAAAGGAGATCTTTGCACCTAAAGAGTTCATAGTACCTCAAAAGGTATCTCAATTGGTACCAAAAGTATACATACTGTATCTGTACCTAAATGGTACATATTAAGACCCAGTAACAGCTTGGGACAATTTTTGTGTAGTGGTTTGTTAAACCAATAGATTGCGGCGAGGTTATGAGGGAAAACTAGAGAGACCAGCAGATTTTACACACAATCGGCTTATTTTATGTATATTAACATTTTAAACAATGATAAAACATATTTACAAGTAAAATAAAATAAAACAACAAGTAAAATAAAAAGTATATCAAAAAAGTAGCCCTCCAGTTTGTTTTATAAATTGGGGTAGCCTTTAGGTTGGAGACCCCTGCTATAACACATTGTGCTTGTGCGCCAACATGTATTTACTGTATAAATGCACGCATTGGCAGTCTTGAAAGACATAATGTTTTTAGGAGAGTTAGAAAACCAATAGTGCTAATGAAAGTCTCACCCATGGAGTCTATAGAGCCACTGGGTTTGTTCCAGTTTTACTCCGCACGCTGATTTAAAGCCATGACAGTATGAAGAAAATGAGCAAGGATGATTTAGAGGACGACAAGGAAAATTCTAAAGCATAGTATAAGGAAAGATGGCGCTCACTAGACTGCATGGTCCTAATGCCCCATCTGACCATTTGCATCTGTTTGTTAATGTGGCAAACCTCTTTCTCTCTCTGTCTGTCTCTCTTTTGCGTCTCCCCCGCCTCTGTGCCTGTTTAGTCTTTTTACATGGATATCACCCCTCAGAGACTCGATCTCTCAGCTCAAGCATTAGCAAGACATAAATGGTTGAAGAGCTCTAATTCGCTTTATTAAAAGGGGAGTAATATTACAGGCATGGAGTTCACATGGACAGCTTGAGTGTGTTTCCAATAGCTACAGTAAAATGGTTGCTGAGATAGAGATGGGAGGTTGATGTAAAATTTTAGGATCTCTTTGATTATTGAAATACTAAAAATACAAAATACTCTTTTCATCCATACATTTTTATTAGTGCTGCATGTACAGTATGTTGCCTGGGGATTGAACCACAGTTTTACCAAGTGAGCTACAGGATTTTTTGTTCATTACTGTATTGTTTGTACTTTGTACTGAGGTGTTTCAAACTCTGTTGCTCTTGGCTGTTTGTAGCGCCATTTACATTTACGCCCTTGGCAGATGCTTCATCCTACAGAACATTAAAGGATACAGTTTACATTTTTATTAGTAAGTTCAAAACCCACAACCCTTGCACTGCTAATGCAATGCTCTACCAGCTGAGCTACAGGAAGAAAAAAAACATTATACTGTTTTATGCTTACAACACCAAAACATGGATATGCATTCTCTCTCTTTCTCTTTCTTTTCTAAAAAATAGTGCAACACTAAACGTGAATTAATCAAATCCTGTGATTTTATTGAACTATCCTCGCTAATGGTGTGGAATGACAAATGGATTAATTGAGAGAGCGGACATCTATTGATCCCAATCAGCTGTCTTTCTGCACAGGATATTGATTAGCAGAAGTAGACACATGATGGGTAAGGATGCATCATAATTTGGTTAACTGTCAATCTCCCTCTATTGTAACACTAGTCTCTTCTGTTGTGTATTTGTGTGGGGTGAAATGGCTGTGTTGATCCGAAACAGACACCGTTCTGCAATCACTGTTTGTCTCCGGTCGACCTTTCGAGGAATCAGTCATGCAGTGTTAGGTGTTTTTCTCGCAAATGTTTGATTTTCTGCTATGTTTTTTCCTCTTTATTGTAACTTGACTACAGATGAGTTAGTTACATGGCTCAGTTGGTAGCAATGTTGCCTTACAGCAAGAAGGTTTCTGATTCGAGCCCCCGGCTAGGTCAGGTGTCTTTTCATTGTGGAGTTTGCATGTTCTCCGGATGTCAGCGTGGGTTTACGGGTACTCCGGTTTCCTTCCACAGGCCAAAAACACACGAGTTAGGTGAATTGGGAATTGCCCCTCCCCAAATCTGTGTACTTATTAACTTGTGTATTGATTAACCAGTTCTCACCTTTAATATAGCCATAGATGCTGGAATGGCATTAAGTACAAACATTAGCGTTACTGTAAAAATATTTGTATGTAGGACTCTATTCACTATTTGTATTAAATCATGTATTCATAGCGCCTTTAAGCAAGTACAGTATGTGTCTTAATATATTTACAATGAATACAGTATTAGGGTTAGGATGCTTTAAGATTCATAAATGCTGGATTGTTTCATAAGATAATACCACCTACTGGTCCTTGAAATACACCTGTGGTGCAACCTCTGGGAAAGAGTTAAGACACGAGCTACCAGTAGCTTACGAGCGACGTGTTGGAGACCCTTTGTCTAGATTAACTTAACCTGTTTGGTAATGTTGTATTTATTTATATAGCATTTTTCCCTGAGCATCCTTAACTTTTAGCATAGGAGACATTTTCAATTGCATACATCACATTGTCATGGTGAGACGACAGAAAGCCGTTTCTGTTATAAATAACATTTTGCTGTTTGTTTTATATGCAATGAGAGTTTATAGGCACAGAGAATGCAGTGGTCCTTTGTAAAATATTGATGAAGTGGTGAAGTAAAGTTTATTAATGGCCGATTTGTCACCGTCTGCAGAGAGGAAAAGCTTTATTTTAGGTGTTTTTATTGCCTTAGTTACATTTTATCACAGATGATAAGAAGTAAATTTTCGTCTACCTACTGTATGTTATCACTGTAGGTCTAAACTGTTGTCAACATACTCTAATGCTAAAATACTGGGCCATCCAAACCCTCTTAGTGTACTTAATCTTAGTACCATTTTTGCTAAAATCCTGATGCTGAAAATATGAAAGTGCTCTAGTAATGGAGTGATTTCACATTTGAACGTATTGCCTTGCAAAATGTAGTTTATTTGACTCGTACGTGTACAAAGACGTTTGGCGAATGTGGCTACATACTGCATTCTCCTGTAGGTGCATGCACGACCTACGCCTACAATGTATGCAGGGTTTGAAAAATTTAATGGTGAGCGTACAGTAAAGGGCGGGCGCACTCTTCTGATGACAAAAATTGCGTCACGGGCACTGAACGCTGACCCTCATGTATGGGTAAAAACGGTACAATACTTCGGCCTTAACAGCAACAACAACAACAATGGCAGATTGTGTTCGTGCTGCAGAAGGTAATGAGCCTATAAGCTTTCCTAAAGCAAAATCTTTTTATCTTCTACTATTGTGAGCAACAAATGATCATGGACAACAACAAGGTTTATGCCCATGCTCCAAATCTTCTTTGCTGTTTTTTTGTGTCTCCGTACAGCATCACATAGGTCTGGCATGTATACAGTACTAAATCGATTTAAGTCGGTTTTGGTGGGTTCATGTGACGTGTTTGGTTTGTGTGGATGTGGCCTAAGGCACGTAATGTAAATAGGGAGATTGGATGAATGAATGAATCAGTAGATTGAGCGGAATACACTACAGTATTGTAATATGGCAACAAACAGTGCAGAACGCTTAGTAGGGTTTTGCAAGTGTACTAAATGCTGTAGTTCCTTCTATGGCCACTGTCTCCCTCCTCAGTGTGCATAACAGTTTGCACTCTAATATATTGATTAAGATGAAGAGCAGCACATCTTCCTGGGAAGAGAGAGAGAGAGAGAGAGAGAGAGAGAGAGAGAGAGAGAGAGAGAGAGAGAGAGAGAGAGAGAGAGAGACATGTTGTTCCTCAGTGGGAGAAACTGCACACTGTCACGTGGAAAGATTTAATGGGAGAGATGAATATGGCAGCGACATCTCTGTGAGTGTGAAATTCAGATGATGTGCCCAGAGGAGGTATATTTATATGCGAGAGCGTGTGTCAGAGCCCAATATGTCCTAAAACAGCTCACTGCCTGCTTTGAAAAATCTGAAAATGTCGCTGAGGGCTCTGGATGCCACTGGCAATAATAAAGTATATAATAATAAAGTACAGGGCAACAATACCTATGCCAGTTCAGCATTTGAATTTTGTCACTAGTTACAGGGGAACCAAATTATAAATGGGTTATGTGAGGTCCTGGACGGATGGATATTTGTGGCATTGTTATTGCTTTCAAAGTCACCTACTTTCTGTCAACAGCAACTTGTGAGCGTAAAGCATCAAGATCGAGATATTTGAGTAGAGATATTTTGATTTTGATATGCAGCAATATTGTTGTTAATTATTGTTAGTTAAATCTGCAATTTATTGGGCCTGATTTCATGTAAAACACTGACATTTCACGAGAAATTCACATTTTCCTACATAATTTAGTGAATAGTCTATAAAATTATAATTTTGATATATTTTATATTGACTGAGTAAGGTCATGTCAAAGATCAATGTGTAAAATCAATGATTGATTAAACGTTTTTGCCTGGATTTCAAAAGCAGGGTCACATTTTATTGAGTTGCTATTAAAATATAAAACAATGGTGAACAGGGTTTCCCGCAGAAAATGTGTTAGTTAAGGTGGTAGGGTTGTGCAGGTGGGTGGGCCGGGGGCGTGGCAATCAAAGGGGCGAGGCGTATGCGTCATGATAAAAATATTTTTATTTAAAACACTCTAATAAAACTCAATTTTGAAGAAACTATGACAGAAAATGAACACATACTAGATTATTAATGAATGAAATGTTTTATCAACAGGCTAGTTATTCTTCAGACAGTGACGGACCATGTCTTTCTCTTATTTCGGCCATGTGGCGTTTGGTGGAATTATTTTTTTGGAGGACCTAGTTAAGGTGGTAGGGTATCCCAGCTTAGGTGGGCCGCCCGAACTGAAAAGTGCTGCGGGAAACCCTGGTGAAATTGCTTATCTTAAGCTAATGGTTTACCGTAAAACCGTATGTTGCCATCATAACAATTTGATGATTCAAACAGAAATGGTGATATAGACACAAAGTTATGGATTGCAGCTTTTATTTCCGATTTATATTTTGACAACACTACTGTACATGTTTGTCCAGTCAACGAAAAATGGGTAGTATTTGCAAAAAGATTAACGGCCTATTCACACGGGGCGAAAGCGTTAACGCTTGACGGAAGGCTTGTCTGAAGCGTGGCCAACAGCCAATCACAGTGGCCGCAGCACATGCTCCGGTCTTCCATAAACGTAATTGGCTGGCTCTACCTAGGTTATTTGCATAAGGCAATCTGATTGGCAGACGCTCGCGTTGCCGCTTGAAAAGTTGAGAAACGTTCAACTTCTGCCGCGAGCAACGGCAGTGACCTGGCGCCGACGGATCCACAATTCATATCGCCAACGCTTGACGTCACCCATTAAAAGTGAATGGGAAGCGTCAACGCTTACGCCTCGTGTGAATGCGCTGTAACTCTTTCCCACCAGCGTTTTTAAAAAAAGTTGCCAGCCAGCGCCAGCACTTTTCATGAATTTCACCAAAGTTTAATTGCTGACAGAAAATGTTCTTCTTTAAATATATAAACTTATCATATATTAAATGAAAGAAGAGACCTCAGAGAGATCCTCAAAAACATACACTGAGTTCTTTCACGTGAGGCGTTACTTCCGGGTTGTATAAGTTGCGACACCTGGTGAAAAATAGCGGTATTGCGGAAAGCCGGAAATACTCGTCATTGGCAGGGAAGCGTTTTCTCTTAATTGACAAGTTAACTCGACAATGGCGGGGAAAGGGTTAAAGTAGCAATGTGGGACATTTAGTGGTGACACTGTGAATTGCAACCAAGAACTCAGTCCATAGCTCACCCCTTCCTTTTGAAACACATAGTGAAACAGCAAGAGGAAGTGAACAAAAAATGACACTGTTTCTTTAAATCCAGGTTACAGGAGACTGGTCGCTGTTATATAAGTGTATTGGATAAAAGCGTCTGTGTACCCTACATTTGCATGCAGTGATACTAGACAGACTATAGAGAAGGTAATGGAAAAAACGAGATCCTACTCACAGCTGTTCCACTTGATCACAGCATTTGAAGCAAGGAGGGGCTCAGGGTCTTAGAGGATGCCTGTCTCCTTAAGCAATGACACTTCCGCACCCTATTAAAAAGATGCATTAGTCCCAACACAGTAGGCGCTAATGGTTTCAGAGTTTGGATGACTTTTTCTATTATTAATATGCCTGCACGGTTATAGAGTTATTCGTCTGGTAATTAAAGAAAGAGCGTACATTTATTTCCGCCGAGTGCGCGGGCATGTGTGGAGCCACGCATCCCCTGTGTTGTGTGTTCGCCGACAGAAGCAATCAGTCTTTCTTCGGATAGGTTCACAGGGGAGCTGGCAGGTTGAAAGCATGCTTTCTGTCATAACTCTGCATGGTCACAATTAAGCTGTTAAATACTGTTTCAGCGGCATGTTAGCAGTGACAAAGCTATCAGGTTGGCTTTACTCAACACATCAAAGATAATAGGTACCGTTTGAATGTAATAATAACTCAATAGACGGAATAGCTCTTTTTTTAATATTACCGTTTCTTAGTCACAAAGCGTAGTTCAGTCGAGAATATATGTATAATATTCAAATCTGCAGTCGATTAGTAAGGATAGCGCCTATTTGAACATCTGCTTAGAAATATTCAGACAAGACCCAGACGCACCACGCTGACCACAGCCTAATCTGGGCTACATCTCTGACAGGGATTCCCTGGCTCTGATGTAGGCCTATCTGTGTTTGATGACCAAAAATGAGATCAAACCAGCAGAATTTGATAGCATGAAACTATGTCTTGTTTTTTTATTCATATTTAGTGTATTTTGTGTTGTTATTGTTTTGGCAAAAAAGGTAAAAGTTAATAAAACTATATTTATATACTATTGATTTCCATTTAATTTTAATGCGGTAGGAGCACTCGCTTTATTTGCTGGAGTTTGTTCTTGTCAGTACTACATAAAACAGAATAATTAAGTGTTTTATATTGTAACCAGTTTTTTTATAAGTCAGAGATAAGTTGCTTATAAATATCAATGGTGATATCTCACAATGTGTTTAATAGTCACGTGAAAATAAATTATCAAGTGTCCCAATGTAAGAGCCAGTATCTTTACCTGCGGTTCCAAACTGTGTTTTGCATCCTTTTAGGGCGTTTTCACATTAGCACTTTTGGTGCGCACCCGGGTTCGATTGACATCAGAGTTCGGTACATTTGGATGATGTGAACGCTGTCTTCCGAACTCGGGTGCGCACTCGCGAAACGTACTCGAGTCTGCTTAAAAAGGGTGGTCTGGGGTTCGTTTCATGTGAACTCCAGATCGGTTCGCTGCTAATGTGAGCGCAATCGTACCAAATCGCGGAAATGAACCGCTGTTAATTACGTATTATATAGAATGTCCCACCAAAACAGACGTGTGTGTTTGTGTGCGTGCACTTACCTTGACAACAAAATGCATAGAATGCTTGCTTGAGTTTTGTTCTTATTTTTTTAAACCTTTGGTTTTGTTTTCAAAGAAATAATACAGAAACGCACATTCGTCTGTCTTCCGCAAACATACTAAAGTCGTTTCGATGACAACGCGGTCTGTCCGCCAACGTCAATTTTTGCGGAGGCATTCAGAAATCATCTTTCTGCTTGCAGTTAGTCAATCACACTTGTCGTCTTCTCATTTACAGCGGTTGCCAAGCAACATGAGAACGCGCCGGCTGCAGCTTGATGATGCAAGCGTACCGTGGTTCGGATGCAAAAATAATATGTGAACACAGTCCATGGGGGGCATGGGGAGGGGGGAGCAATCGAACTCGGGTTCGGACCAGGCAATCCCACCAAATATGAAACCGCCCTTAATGGGAGGATAGATGCAAAAAAAAGATCGCTCCAGAGAAAAGTTTTCATTGCTTTATTCAAAGTGTATTTTAATCGTCCACACGATGTGACATACTGTAATTGTGGTAACATTACATCCCCGAAAGTTTACATCCAAGGGCGCTGATCTTCGACGGACTTAGGGATAATCACTTCTGATTGGGATTCACAGACTGATTCACGAGCTAGGGAACTTATTGAGACACACATAAAGTGTTTAACATTAGCGTGTTTGTGCCCGTGTGTGTGACCATCTGCACTGGAAGCAGCTTTTTCCAGGCAGAGATGAGCGAATGACTCACGTGTTTAAAGGTGCCCTTCCTCTGGCGTTTTTATTGTTTTAGACTGTTGTCTGAGGTCTACTCATGACGTTTGCATGGTTTTTACATCCAAAAACATCAAAAGCAATAAGTAATAGGCTATTTTGTACCCTGATTTTGAGGCTGGTTAGAGAAGTGATCCGTTTTAATGGGCGGGCTGGATTGACGACTTGGAAGTAAACGCCCACTGCTATGATTGGATAACAGTTTTTCGTTCAAACTAACTTTCAATTTAATCTCATGTGTAATCAGTTTAATGTTAAGTGAGTGTCTTAAGACACAGTGTCTTTCTTACACACGCATATTTTATCATAAACCCTTTTGACACACACACGCCTGTCTTTTATCGTAAACCCACGCACAAAAACACACACACAAACACAAACGTACACGTGTCTTTTATCGTAAACCCTTTCGTTGTGCGTGTAGCAGCACACACGCACACGCGCACACACACACACAAACCCTTTTACATAAACCCTTCGATGCGTGTGTAACGAATGCACAAACACACACATGTGTTTTTTTATCACATTTAATAACTCACACAAACACGAGTGTCTTTTATCATAAACCCTTTCAAAGAGTGTGCAGCATGAATTCGCGTCCCTCGGAAGAGAAAACACCGGCCGCCACAGTGACACATAGTACTAAAGTGTTTTACTCCCACAAACACGCGTCTTTTATCATAAACCCTTTCAAAGAGTGTGCAGCATGAATTCGCGTCCCTCGGAAGAGAAAACACCGGCCACCACAGTGACACATAGTACTAAAGCGTTTTACTCCCACAAACACGCGTCTTTTATCATAAACCCTTTCAAAGAGTGTGCAGCATGAATTCGCGTCCCTCGGAAGAGAAAACACCGGCCGCCACAGTGACACATAGTACTAAAGCGTTTTACTCCCACAAACACGCGTCTTTTATCATAAACCCTTTCAAAGAGTGTGCAGCATGAATTCGCGTCCCTCGGAAGAGAAAACACCGGCCACCACAGTGACACATAGTACTAAAGCGTTTTACTCCCACAAACACGCGTCTTTTATCATAAACCCTTTCAAAGAGTGTGCAGCATGAATTCGCGTCCCTCGGAAGAGAAAACACCGGCCGCCACAGTGACACATAGTACTAAAGCGTTTTACTCCCACAAACACGCGTCTTTTATCATAAACCCTTTCAAAGAGTGTGCAGCATGAATTCGCGTCCCTCGGAAGAGAAAACACCGGCCACCACAGTGACACATAGTACTAAAGTGTTTTACTCCCACAAACACGCGTGTCTTTTATCATAAACCCTTTCAAAGAGTGTGCAGCATGAATTCGCGTCCCTCGGAAGAGAAAACACCGGCCACCACAGTGACACATAGTACTAAAGCGTTTTACTCCCACAAACACGCGTCTTTTATCATAAACCCTTTCAAAGAGTGTGCAGCATGAATTCGCGTCCCTCGGAAGAGAAAACACCGGCCGCCACAGTGACACATAGTACTAAAGTGTTTTACTCCCACAAACACGCGTCTTTTATCATAAACCCTTTCAAAGAGTGTGCAGCATGAATTCGCGTCCCTCGGAAGAGAAAACACCGGCCGCCACAGTGACACATAGTACTAAAGTGTTTTACTCCCACAAACACGCGTGTCTTTTATCATAAACCCTTTCAAAGAGTGTGCAGCATGAATTCGCGTCCCTCGGAAGAGAAAACACCGGCCGCCACAGTGACACATAGTACTAAAGCGTTTTACTCCCACAAACACGCGTCTTTTATCATAAACCCTTTCAAAGAGTGTGCAGCATGAATTCGCGTCCCTCGGAAGAGAAAACACCGGCCACCACAGTGACACATAGTACTAAAGTGTTTTACTCCCACAAACACGCGTGTCTTTTATCATAAACCCTTTCAAAGAGTGTGCAGCATGAATTCGCGTCCCTCGGAAGAGAAAACACCGGCCGCCACAGTGACACATAGTACTAAAGTGTTTTACTCCCACAAACACGCGTGTCTTTTATCATAAACCCTTTCAAAGAGTGTACAGCATGAATTCGCGTCCCTCGGAAGAGAAAACACCGGCCGCCACAGTGACACATAGTACTAAAGCGTTTTACTCCCACAAACACGCGTCTTTTATCATAAACCCTTTCAAAGAGTGTGCAGCATGAATTCGCGTCCCTCGGAAGAGAAAACACCGGCCACCACAGTGACACATAGTACTAAAGCGTTTTACTCCCACAAACACGCGTCTTTTATCATAAACCCTTTCAAAGAGTGTGCAGCATGAATTCGCGTCCCTCGGAAGAGAAAACACCGGCCGCCACAGTGACACATAGTACTAAAGCGTTTTACTCCCACAAACACGCGTCTTTTATCATAAACCCTTTCAAAGAGTGTGCAGCATGAATTCGCGTCCCTCGGAAGAGAAAACACCGGCCGCCACAGTGACACATAGTACTAAAGTGTTTTACTCCCACAAACACGCGTGTCTTTTATCATAAACCCTTTCAAAGAGTGTGCAGCATGAATTCGCGTCCCTCGGAAGAGAAAACACCGGCCGCCACAGTGACACATAGTACTAAAGTGTTTTACTCCCACAAACACGCGTCTTTTATCATAAACCCTTTCAAAGAGTGTGCAGCATGAATTCGCGTCCCTCGGAAGAGAAAACACCGGCCGCCACAGTGACACATAGTACTAAAGCGTTTTACTCCCACAAACACGCGTCTTTTATCATAAACCCTTTCAAAGAGTGTGCAGCATGAATTCGCGTCCCTCGGAAGAGAAAACACCGGCCACCACAGTGACACATAGTACTAAAGCGTTTTACTCCCACAAACACGCGTCTTTTATCATAAACCCTTTCAAAGAGTGTGCAGCATGAATTCGCGTCCCTCGGAAGAGAAAACACCGGCCGCCACAGTGACACATAGTACTAAAGCGTTTTACTCCCACAAACACGCGTCTTTTATCATAAACCCTTTCAAAGAGTGTGCAGCATGAATTCGCGTCCCTCGGAAGAGAAAACACCGGCCACCACAGTGACACATAGTACTAAAGTGTTTTACTCCCACAAACACGCGTCTTTTATCATAAACCCTTTCAAAGAGTGTGCAGCATGAATTCGCGTCCCTCGGAAGAGAAAACACCGGCCACCACAGTGACACATAGTACTAAAGCGTTTTACTCCCACAAACACGCGTCTTTTATCATAAACCCTTTCAAAGAGTGTGCAGCATGAATTCGCGTCCCTCGGAAGAGAAAACACCGGCCGCCACAGTGACACATAGTACTAAAGCGTTTTACTCCCACAAACACGCGTGTCTTTTATCATAAACCCTTTCAAAGAGTGTGCAGCATGAATTCGCGTCCCTCGGAAGAGAAAACACCGGCCACCACAGTGACACATAGTACTAAAGCGTTCCCTTTCAGTCGGTCACTACGACGTCACGTCGTGACCGACGAATTGGGAACTCGCTTAGAGAGACCAATCTGCTTCGTATACTACTAAAACGCCAATGAACTTGGCATTGAGATATTTGCATAATGCTGGCGCCGCCCCGCCAGGTGCATATATAAGCAGCAGGTGCAAATAGGGAAATTAGCTTTTTCGCTTCGAAAGCCGGCTTTATCTGCTACTGAGAAGCTACTCTCTGCTCTTCTGGGAACGGTTGCTGAAGTTGATTGACAAGCAGTACTAACACAGCGGACGCTCGCAGTATTCCACGGCTCTGCATCTTTTTTGTTTTGAGTTTAGTGTGTGCGTTGCCTTCCCTGTGCGCATCATCAGCTGAGCACCTAAAGAGTGATTTCCCTAAAAGAGTGATACGTGAGAGCTCTGTGTCTTTTTAAAGGCAGCCACTCTCTCGTATATACGGCGATCAGCGTCCTTTTCAGGATAGCTTTTCGCCCGTGCGATCTTGGGTGCGAGAAGTATAAGGGTTCCAGTGACGGTCACGAGCGCTGTCTTCGTGCTCAGGCATCGAGCACTCCGGGGCTGCGTTCGTGGAGACTTTCTGTTCTCTCTGTGAGAGCATAACCCTCTTGGATTGCGGAGACGACTGTCGTTTCTACGGGAACGCTGTCCGCGCCTTTGCAGTGCTGACGCCGCCATGGTGCGGCTGTCAAGCGCTCGCAGGGCGCCCTTCGCGTCACTACGCTGAGTAGGACGGAGGATGCGTCCTCCACCTACCGGCCTTCTCATCCTCAGCCGGTTGAGGCTCCGGTGGAGACTGCAGAGTCGTGTTCTACGATGTCTGCCGAATCCATTGGACCTCCTGCTGGTCCCGTCACTTCTGCAGCATCAGAGGGGTGTCCATTTTTCCTCCGAGGCAGAGTCGTTCCGGAGATGGCGGCCGTGCCCGCGAGCGGCGGAGACGGTAGAGTTGGAAAGGTTAACCCCTCTCCGCCCGAACCGTCCCGCCCACATGATTGGTACTTCGGAGCTGCTCGGGCCTCTCGGTCCTCTCCTCCTGTGCCTTTCTTCCCCGACGGCACGAAGAGCTGACGTGATTTGCGGCCGTCCGGCCGTTCAGCTTTCACCCCTCACCTCCCTCACCAACGGAGCCGCTAAGGGCGGGGACCCCTTCAGTGGAGCGGGATGCGTTCCTGGAGGGACCACCCAACCCTTCCCTCCCGTGTTTGTAGACAGTCGTCCGGTTACGGACGCTGCCCATCAGGCATGCCGGAGAGGCGGCTTCAGCCCTGCACGTAATAACGTTGCTGCAGGCTCACAAAGGATTTACCAGGGAGGCCGCGACCTTCAGTCGTGCGATGTCCACCTCAGTGGTTCAAGATCGCCACCTTTGGCTGTGTCTGGCTGACATGACGGACGCAGACGAGAACAACTTGAATGCTCCTGTCTCACAGACCGGCCTCTTCGGCGAGCCAGGGGAGTCGTACAGCTCCGCTGCACAGACTGAGGCGATCTCCTAGGTCATGCCCCGGCGGAACAGAGCTGCCCTTGGTCCACCACGCCGGCTCCTCAGTCTGCCTCTCGCCGTCGGCGTCCTGCGGCGACCACCTCCGTTCCCCTCCTCGGACCCCATCTCGGCAGCGCAGGGGAACCGGTCGTCAGCAGCTCGCCCCGCCCGCTTAGCCGCTTCCCGTGAAAATCGGGAGTTTAAGTGGCCAGTGAAGGGCGACCCGGATTGGCAGAGGATCACTCTTCAGGAGATGGAGCTCCTTCCCCCGATAGAGGGTCGGGTGGAAAATCCTTGGTTTGCATATGTTCCACCGGCTGTTTAGCCGGTACCCACTAACCACACATAGAGTGCATTCCTCTTCCCTCTCCAGGTCTCCAGAGGATCGAGAGAGCCGTGAGCGGGCACACACCAGCTCACCCTACCTCTCCTCTATCGCCAGCGGGTGACCTGAGGAGTCCGAGCTCTCCGCTGAGGAGACCGGACCACCAGCACCCTTATCGGAGTCTGCGCTCTCCGCAGAGGAGACCAGACGACCGTCACCCTCAGCGGGCTCAGGTCAGTGTCACACACACATACTGTAGATGTTTATGCTGTCACAGCAGACGCACCGGCAGTCCCACCTGTCTCGCTTCGCTGCCCCACCGCGGGTACTTCGGTAGTGTCGTTATTCTCCTCGTACGGTGCCTGGGTGCTTGGCTTCAGTTCCCAGCCCGTTTCGTTGGGTTTTACGCACGATCCGCCTCGGTTACGAATCCGGCACACCCCAAAATTCGGGCTTTCGTTTCACTGTGGTGAAAGCGTCCGATGCACATGTACTGCGTGCAAAAGTCGATATCCTGTTGGCGAAGGAT
Source organism: Paramisgurnus dabryanus (assembly GCF_030506205.2). NCBI lineage: Eukaryota > Metazoa > Chordata > Actinopteri > Cypriniformes > Cobitidae > Paramisgurnus > Paramisgurnus dabryanus. Next base: position 27,296,285 of record NC_133351.1, read on the forward strand.
GTTCGAGCCGGTCCCTCTTACCGAGATGATGATGATGATAGGGTTTTTCCAGCCTTATCTCATAGTACCCAAAATACGCGGCGGGTTACGATCGATTTGATTTACGCACCGGCTCTACGAAGATGTTCTTTTTGGATGATAACGCCGAGGCTCGTATTTCAATATTCAGATCGGTTTGCAGCCTTAGACCTGTAAGACGTGTACTTTATGTGTCCATCTCCCCTCGCTTTAGACCGTTTTTCGCTCTGCGTCGTGGGGTGGGCATATTAATACTAAGTACACCATTCGAGCTGTCTCTCTCTCTCCGTGTCTCCATGTGCTAGTCACGGCATTAAAATGTCAGAGAGAGAGCGTTGTTCGCATTCTGCTTTTTTCTACGTCGACTTATAATAGCCCGTTCTTGGCAGACGTGCGCGAACACAGAGAGTTAATGCTTCGGCATCTCGCTCGTTTTAGTCTTCAGGTCGACTGGGAAAGAGCAACTTTGCCCCGTGCAGAGGATCCTTTTTCTCAGTATGGAAATAAGACTCGATCGACTAATTGGCGTGTTTAACAAGAGCGCGCAACCAGTCAGTTCTGACTTGCCTCGGTTTAATTCGAGGGAAGTACGCGGTCCCTCTGAAACAATTTCAGAAGCTCCTGGACATATGACAGCATGCTGCGGCTGTGACGCCGCCCGAGCTGCTTCATATGAGACCGCTTCAGCGTTGGCTTACGATCGAGTCTCGAGGAGAGCGTGGCACACCGACATACACCGTGTAAACATTGCACCTGCGTGTCATTTCAATTTTTCCCCGTGGTAGACCCGGCATTTCCGATAGAAGATATGCCCCTGAGGGGTCTCCTGGCATTCTGTATATTGCAATGCCCTCAGCACGGGATGATCAGCCACGTATGACGGGCTTGCAGTCTCAGGGGTGTGCATAGCACCCCAACTGCCGCGAGCGGTGCGCTGTATATCTGGGACTTGTACGCTCCGCTATGGAGATGCGAGGGAAGGATGTATTAGCCGACACCAATAACATTGCGACTGTTGCGTTATTTACCGTTAAGGCGGTTTTGCGCTCTCGTCACCTGTCGCATCTCGCTCGTCATCTCCTCCTTTGGAGTCAGAAGCATCTGAGGTCCCTTCGTGCCATTTACATCCCGGGTTCGCTCAATTCAGCGGCAGACGCGCTTCCCGAGCTGCGCCCCCGGCGAATGGCGACTCCACCTCCAGACGGTCCAGCTAAATGGGAAGAAGTTTGGTTGTGCGTAGATGGATATGTTTGCGTCGCCGGACGATACCCACTGTCGCCTATTTTATTCACTAACCGAGGGCAGCCTCGGCGTGGATGCGTTGGCACACAGCTGGCCGCGGGGGGTGCGTAAATACGCATTCCTTCCAGTGAGCTTTATTGCGCAGACACTGTGCAAAGTCAGGCAGGACGAGGAGAGCCTTTTTATTAGTCGCCCGTACTGGACTACCAGGAATGGGTTTTCAGAGTTAATGCTCCTCGCGACAGCCCCTCCCTGACGATTTCCCCTGAGGAAAGACTTTCTTTCTCAGGAAGGGGCACATTATGGCACCCGCGCCCCGACCTGTGGGATTTCCATGTATGGTCGTTGAGCGCGCGCAAGGTTTAGGTGATTTATCGCAAGCGGTATCTAACACCATCGACGCGGTTCGAGCACCGTCCACAAGACGGGCTTACGCGCTTAATGAAACCTTTTTCGTCACCGGTGCTCTTCGCAAACGCGAGGACCCCAGAGAATGCCATTAACATTGTGCTTTTATATCTTTAACATAGGTTAGATGGTAGGCTGTCCCTCCGCCATTAAAGTTGATATCGCCGCTATTTCTGCTTATCACTCACTTATCAACGGCAGATCAGTTGGCCAGCATGATTTAATTATTACATTTTAAGAGGCGCTCGTAGGCTAAACCCCTCGCGCCCTCCCTCTTTCCGCCTGAGACCTGTCCATGGTGCTGAAGCCTTCAGGTCTCCCTTTTGAGCCTTTGCAGTCTACGAGTCTGATGTTTTTATCAATGAAAACTCTGACCCTGATAGCATTGGCCTCCATGAAGAGAGTAGGGGATTTACATGCATTCTCTGTTGACGATTCGTGCTTTAGTTTGGTCCTGCTGTCTCACTGAGACCCAGACCAGGCTACGTGCCCAAAGTTCCCACCACTCCCTTCAGAGATAAGGTGGTGAGCTTGCAAGCGCTGCCCCCGGAGGACGCAGACCCAACCATGGCTTTGTTGTGCCCCGTACGCGCACTGCGACTCTACGTGGTTCGCACGCAAAGCCTCAGGACCTCAGACCAGCTCTTTGTTTGTTATGGTGGCCAGCAGAAAGGGAAAGCTGTCACTAAGCAGAGGATGTCTCATTGGATAGTTGATACTATCGCCCTGGCTTATAATCTTCAGGGTATTCCTTGCCCCTTTAATTTGAGAGCGCACTCCACACGGAGTGTTGCCTCATCTTGGGCTTTAGCTCGTGGTTCCTCGCTAACAGACATCTGTAGAGCTGCTGGTTGGGCGACACCTAATACGTTCATTAGATTTTACAGTGTTCGTATCGAGCCTGTATCCTCTCGTGTTCTTTCCTCACCAGGGGGAGCACGGAGAACAGTCTCGCAGGTCGGCTTGCAGCCTCCAACTGATGCTTCATAACTGTGTCAGTATGGAAGGCCTTCAGAACAAAAATGCGTAATGGTTTGAATTGTTCTTCCTCCGCTGCCTTGGCAGCCTTTGTTGCGGAGCATTGGCTGTCAGCCTTTCACTAGCTGTATCCTCGCGAACCTACGTGTCTGGCTCGGGCTCCACATTGTGTCCCACCGGGTTCCTTTGTGAGTATTTTTCCGTGGGGTTAATCCTACCAGCCCACGTTTCCCTTAGCAGAGCACTGCTTTGCTTACACAGCCACGGCTGTCTTTTTTCCTCAACTACGGTTGACTTTCGCCCACCATTAGCCCTTAAGACGGGTGGTGGCTTCCGCAGCGTTCCTATCCCGCTCAGGTAGGGCGCTTCCCAGTCGCTGGCACTACTGTGGGGTTATGGAACATCTAGTGCCCGGCCTTCTGCCTTAAAACCTATCTCCTCCTCCTTAAGTGGAACCGGAGGGCTTTTACGCAGTCACTGGAAGAGGTCAGCCCCTAGTGGCGTTTTGGTAGGGATTCCCAATTCGTCGGTCACGACGTGACGTCGTAGTGACCGACTGAAAGGGAACGTCTCGGTTACGGATGTAACCCTCGTTCCCTGAAGGAGGGAACGGAGACGTCACGTCCCGTCGCCACAGGTGCTGCCACCTGCTGTTACGGCCGGTCACACTTTCCGGCTTTCTCAGCGAATAAGAAGCTAATTTCCCTATTTGCACCTGCTGCTTATATATGCACCTGGCGGGGCGGCGCCAGCATTATGCAAATATCTCAATGCCAAGTTCATTGGCGTTTTAGTAGTATACGAAGCAGATTGGTCTCTCTAAGCGAGTTCCCAATTCGTCGGTCACGACGTGACGTCTCCGTTCCCTCCTTCAGGGAACGAGGGTTACATCCGTAACCGAGACGTTTTACTCCCACAAACACGCGTCTTTTATCATAAACCCTTTCAAAGAGTGTGCAGCATGAATTCGCGTCCCTCGGAAGAGAAAACACCGGCCACCACAGTGACACATAGTACTAAAGTGTTTTACTCCCACAAACACGCGTGTCTTTTATCATAAACCCTTTCAAAGAGTGTGCAGCATGAATTCGCGTCCCTCGGAAGAGAAAACACCGGCCACCACAGTGACACATAGTACTAAAGCGTTTTACTCCCACAAACACGCGTCTTTTATCATAAACCCTTTCAAAGAGTGTGCAGCATGAATTCGCGTCCCTCGGAAGAGAAAACACCGGCCGCCACAGTGACACATAGTACTAAAGCGTTTTACTCCCACAAACACGCGTCTTTTATCATAAACCCTTTCAAAGAGTGTGCAGCATGAATTCGCGTCCCTCGGAAGAGAAAACACCGGCCACCACAGTGACACATAGTACTAAAGTGTTTTACTCCCACAAACACGCGTGTCTTTTATCATAAACCCTTTCAAAGAGTGTGCAGCATGAATTCGCGTCCCTCGGAAGAGAAAACACCGGCCGCCACAGTGACACATAGTACTAAAGCGTTTTACTCCCACAAACACGCGTGTCTTTTATCATAAACCCTTTCAAAGAGTGTGCAGCATGAATTCGCGTCCCTCGGAAGAGAAAACACCGGCCGCCACAGTGACACATAGTACTAAAGCGTTTTACTCCCACAAACACGCGTGTCTTTTATCATAAACCCTTTCAAAGAGTGTGCAGCATGAGTTCGCGTCCCTCGGAAGAGAAAACACCGGCCGCCACAGTGACACATAGTACTAAAGTGTTTTACTCCCACAAACACGCGTCTTTTATCATAAACCCTTTCAAAGAGTGTGCAGCATGAATTCGCGTCCCTCGGAAGAGAAAACACCGGCCACCACAGTGACACATAGTACTAAAGCGTTTTACTCCCACAAACACGCGTCTTTTATCATAAACCCTTTCAAAGAGTGTGCAGCATGAATTCGCGTCCCTCGGAAGAGAAAACACCGGCCACCACAGTGACACATAGTACTAAAGTGTTTTACTCCCACAAACACGCGTGTCTTTTATCATAAACCCTATCAAAGAGTGTGCAGCATGAATTCGCGTCCCTCGGAAGAGAAAACACCGGCCGCCACAGTGACACACAGTACTAAAGCGTTTTACTCACATAAGCTGCGCCACCATTACGTCCGGATCCAATATTGATAGAGGAGCATTGCTTTTTAATCGCAGTCTCTCTTCAAATCCAGCGTTCTTCTGAACATCCGAACATGTAGCAACTGGTATGATTACCTCGTTTAATAGGAATGATGTCTCTTGACGAAAAACAATGGCCCGAATATGGTACGGTTAACGTTTAGCCATCCTTGCAGTAACTTGTTATGAAAACTAACTCAACTACACGTAATATGTGGGCGCGGTCTCAAGTTGAAGAGCTCATGAATATTAATGACCTCGATCAGTTCCACGTCACACTGATAAGCTTTTTAAACTGACCTGATTTCTCCGCTTATTTCTTTTCAGTGGCTAGAGCTGACAGAGGAGGTGGAAGTTAATTTTCACATTCACGACACAACACAAACACATATGAACCTAACACATATCAAAAAATACAAGTAAAAACGGTTTTATGTGGAAGGGCCTCTTTAAGGAAACCTCCCTCACTAATTCTAAAATGACCAGTAGGTGGCGGTGGAATGATACAAACGGTGAAGCGGTTACTGTGGTGTTAATAGTAGAATATTGCATAGCTGGGAAGAGCTCTTCAGATTCGAGAACCAGAAAGAACTGTCATGTGTCATGAATATGAAGGGGATTTTATGCACATTTATAACAACCTTCTTTAAGTGTCATTTGTTCATTTGTGTCCATTTTAATGCAGAGATGACATTGTTTGTTATGGTTGGTTAACTTGACATAAACCAATACATGATAAATTGTCATAAATCTGTCATAAATATGACATCTGACAGAGTATTAACACTTAATGACAGTTTAATGACAAATTCAATTTGTATCAAGTGGTCAGTCATGTTGTCTTGGTATGTCAAGTTCTCATAACAAAGACATCTCAAACAATGTCGTATTTGCATTAAAAATGACATAATTGAATGAATGATGGGCTTTTTTCAGTAATGTTATTTGAATATTTGAAAAGTGTAAACACAACAACCCTACAATGAAAAAATCCCCCCTTTCCTTTTTAATCCCCATTAAACCAAAGCAATCTCATAAGATATGCCATTTTGATTTCCTTGTTAATGTGACGTCACACAAACAAAGTCCTACCCATGGCCACTGACTGATTGCTTAATTTGATCAAAAAGCTTTTCTAAAAGTGTTTTTAGCACTAATGCGCCTAAACATAGTATTGTCTCAGACTTTATTCACTGGAATGAGATCTATTTTTAACCAAAAGTGCTCATTGTGGTAAAGTAGTGAAGTCAGTAGCTCATTTGCATTTTAAAGTACACACATAAAAACAGCGCTTTTTGCTTTATGATATGACAAATAATCTGTGAGCTGAAATTTCAGACACATTCTGGGCACACTTGAGACTTGTATTACATTTTGTAAAAATGGGCATAATATGTTCCATTTAAGGGAGCTGTACGCAGTGTTTCTACTTAAACTAATCTCTTTTCAATTGCCTTTGTGTGAAGGGGTTGTAATCTCACATTAAAATGATCCACTTTGTGGGTTTTGCTATTACCTCTGAAAAAAAATATTATTATTTTTATGTGAAAGTACTGGGCCGGATTTGGCGCGAAATCCAGTGACGTCACCTGCATGCGCGCTCCCGAGCCTCTCGCCTTGTTTACTGACTTTGCACTCAACAGCAACGACACTGCAACATGTCTGATAACATTAAGAAACGACCTGCTCCCAGCACAACAGACTTCAACACAAACTCCACATATTGTGAAGGAAAAAATTATCTGCTGAAGCTCGTAAAGCCAAACGTGAATCGGATCAACTTCGTACAAAAACACGGATTAACATCGGCAGGGCATTTGAATTATGGAGAAACCTCCGCTTTGTTTTGGGTATAAAAAGAGATTATACAGTGTGACATGGATTTAACTACGATATTGATCGCACAATGTGACCACTCGACCGTTTTCGTTATCTTACCGTAAATGTACCTATGTAACGCCACATTACATAGGCTAAATGCAGTCAATTTAACGTTGCAGTTGGAGTTTACCTGAGTTTCCAGCATGTTGTGTGGTGCTTTCTCCGGTGTGTAGCATCTCAGTCTGGCCGTCGCTCATGAGTTCGAGCACGCGCTTGTAAACTTATTGGTTGCAATCTGAAACATCACCGCTAGAGGCCGCTGAAAACTACACACAGCCCCTTTAAGGCATGAGATTTTGAGATTTTCATGTTTTTTTCAGTTTATCTCCCTAATTTCAGGACAAGCGTAAAATTATAAAATATCAGCAACACACATTATATTCTGTATATTTGTTTCAATTTGAAAACTTTAAAAATGTGTTTAAACCCACGTGGAGCGAATAAATAAATGTAGGCTACATAACAGAAAGTAAAGTCCACATACGGTTATCTTATTTATTTATTAAGTTTTACATGTTGTTGTAAAAAAAAAAACAATGATGTTTACCTGCTTCAGTGAAAGTCTATTCCTCATTCTGTTAACAATAATGCACTTGTCGGGCCGGATCTGCACCTGAGGTGCTGACTTTGGTGGAGATCCGGTGCAGATCTGTCCCACGGTTGTCTGCTGTCTGCTCCATCCAGTAAAAAAAATAGCTGGATCTAACAAGATTATCTGGTTTTAACCCCTTTAAACCTGAATAATGTTCCAAGTGTGAGAACCATTTAAAAGTACATTTTTACAGTTCTTTATGCTTCTATAAATGAGACCAAATAATAATAAAAATGAAATACTCTTTAATTGTAAATTGTTGCCCATTTCAATGGACATCAGATCAACACTTCAATATACCAACATTTGAAATTCCCCTCAAGCTCACAAACTTGAACAGTATAACATTTTAACTTTGATTTTGAGGTTTTTGTTTTATAGATTGCTCATTATGTATAACATTCGAACAAACTTGGAAATCAATCAATTCAGTCATGTTAGGCATCTGCTCATTTTCAATGTTGGTTTGTTGTTATGTCCCCATGGGTTATAGTAACCCAGCAGTTGGGTTAAAACAACCCAGCATTGGGTCAAGTTTATCCCAACACTGTGTTTTGTCCAATCTTTACCCAGCATGGTTTAAAAACAACCCAGAGATTTTTGTATGTGTATGTTTTACATTAAGGTCTGATGCAGATTTAAAAAAATACCTATTTGGATAGTATGGATAGTAGCTATTTGGATAGTCGTGCACACTCCAAAGCGAGCCCTGAACCCGCCTCGTATTTCTCATGAATGTTGTACTGGATGATCCATACACACCATTAGCATCACGATAAGAACAGCTTGGAATCGAGTGTTGATTGCTTCCCGTTCTTCGTATTTGAGCCAAAGCTGCGTGTGTGGGATAAAGAGGCCATGATCTTCTTCCTAAATGCCGCTTTAATTAAACGGCGCGCCTGCCGTGCATGGCAACCGGCTTTGAAGAGAGTTACCCTTCACCTCTGCCTTTGATTTTCTGGTCTGTACCACGGGCAGACACACACAAACCCATGCACATGTGTTACTTTGATAGCCTTTGAAGATGTGCAGTGAGTTTTAGCCTTATTTGCCTGTTTTGATGTGCATGTCAGAGATTTTTTACAGTTTATTTTATAAAATCCAAACACAGTAATCGACTAAACCACGTACGAAAGTAAATCACCTACATTATAATCCTATGTGTGCATGAATTAATGCATTTTTTAATAGAATAAATAGTGATAACCTCAGGGACATTTTGACATCCATCTACTGGACCGATAAACAGGTCTTAATTTGTTTTGGTTTGCAACAAGACCATCAGCACTATCAACCCCTGTGATCTAACAGAATTAGCTGTAGAGACAATCCATCAACGGATGCTACAGTAGCTCTGCTTTCTCTGTGCTCCTCTACGTAAAATAGTGCAACTGGTTTATCATCTACTCACACTGTGGATAGTTGTGTTTATGCGATGAGATGGATAGAGTCAGTAGCATTGGGAAAAGTGAGCGGTGTTAATTTCAACCCACACTTCCATTCCCAGTTTGCAGTTCGCTCGGTTAAATCTATCCGGATCAGACTGCTCTGTCTCCACAGTGGCCACGCTCAATTAAAACCTGGTAATTAATGGCTTAAATGAGGCAAATATGTACAAACACCCAACATCGGAGTCTCGAACTGCAGTCGTGTATGTGTGTGAGAAAAAAATTTCTTTTAGATAGCTTGAATAAAGCTATTTAAATTGGTAGTTTATCTGATTACTGAGCATTCGGTGTTTATGGATGAAAGTGTTGTTTTTGCTTTTCACTGTACTGTGTTTGCTGTAACCTTGCAGGCTGTGGTACAGTTTTCATTCAGCGTGTGTCTGCTGCAGAACACACTGCAGATGGGCTCAGAAGAAAGCTAATCATGGCTCTGCGGAACTAAATCTAATAAACATCATTTCTGTCCTTTTATTTCCCTGAGCTCTCTCTCAACTATGACCCGGTCCTTTATCATTTGAAAATGTCTGGAAATGTTTTGTGACACAGATAAGAAAATATTTTCAACCAGTTGCCAAATGGTATTTCATTTCTCATAAGGACGCGTGTAAGGGACGTTTCAATGGCAGTGCATTTGATCGGCATCAGTAAATATATAACACTAGGTGCGTGATATTGTCTGTATTGGTTGTGTTGTTTGTGACTGCAAAGGCACCTTGAATTTAATCAATATTTTATATTTAGAATAGCCTAAAGCAGGGTTGTCTCTCTCTTTCTCTCTCTCTCTCTCTCTCTGCATGATTCTTTTCCACAGTATATTGAGCAAATATAAATGTTGATTTCATATGTCAGTGTAAATGGCAGAAAATGAAAACATACGGTAACTGAATTTGTGGGAAATGCAGGAATTGTTTTAGATGTTAAAACACTCCTATCTCAGTTTTATACGCAGAGACAACTATAAGTAAGCCATTGATTTGGCTCTGTAGTGCATTTGGCATTGCTCGGTTCAGTCGGTTCAGGTTATCTTTTGGCCCAACCAATGGCAGAAAGAGGGGAGAGTCTCAGACACCTGATACACTTAAAAATAAAGGTGCTAGAGAATAACTATTTTTGGGGGGTATCGTAAAGAACCTTTAAAGGTACAGTAAGCGGCTTCTAGTGGTAAGATTGTGCATTGCATCCAACCTCAATTTCGAAATGCAATGAGAAGCTAAGGTAGCTGCCAAAAAATGAAAACTATATTGTGTGGCGGAAGAGCACTTAGTTTGCAGCACTCAACCCCGGCACGCAGTAACATCATGTTTATTTTATACTCCTCATCATCATTTTCTTTAGGTTACACACACACCGTACTGTAAAATAAGCTTGTTCATATCTGTTCATATACACTGTCAGAAAAAAAGTTTAAAACTGTCCATTTTCTGTCACTGGGGTGATTTATGTATCTTTATGGGTATACAACAAACAACTTTTGGGGTACAATATTATTGTTTACCTTTAAAGAGCAATTTTGTACCAGTTAAATGTTAGGGGTACAGAACATTGCACTGTATCTTTAAATGTACACAATTGATCCTTAAAGGTGACATAGAATGATTGAACGGGGTATTTATTCTTGTTGTGTGATGTGGCATACAGACAACAAAATTTTGTTTGGGTCTGTAATGCCTTAGAAGCTTCCTAAAAACCTCTCTCAGAAAGCTATATTAAGGTGGGGGATTTTAAACGGATGGTTTTGCACATATGTGGTGTCCCTTCGGTCTTAAATGGCAACTTCATTATGAAATGCAAGCACTTGATGCTTATTGGCTGCCTTTGCTGCCACTCAAAAGAATGTAAACTTGGCCGTCTTCAGAACACGGACAGACCAAAATGTTACAGATTGAAGAGCACACCTCAGAACGTGACTCGACATTTCGCCTTGAACTTTGGAGGCGAGAGGCCGGATGTATGCAAATTATTTTGAAGGTGAGGGAATTGAATGAAAGTGGGGGGCTTTTACATAATATGCATCCGTTGTTCAGATTGGGCAGACATTTCTAAAGGAGGAGAAACGGAGATGTCTAGCACTTTTCATATGTTCGTGAATGCGGGTAGACTACTTTCATGTACAGTACAGTACATGTACAGTAATGTACACAAAATATTAAAACATTGTATTATGTTTTGTATACCTGTAAAGGTACAAAACAGAACCTTAGTGTACCACACCACAGCAGCAGAAAATTTACAGTTTTGTACTTTTTGACAGTGTATGACATAAAAAAATCTTGTGGAAAGCTTTTGAAAAGCTTCAACTTCTCCAACAAGACTACTGTGACATAATCTAGTGCAGGGGTTCCCAAACTTTCATTTTGCAACTCACGTAAACATGTACATTATGCATCTCGTCACCCACCACAATATTTTCAGATGGAAATATGGGGAAACAAACATTTGGTTTTTTTTTTAGAAGACACCCTGGTATTTTAGAAAATACTTTATGGCATCAAAATAGCCAAAATTGTCATCCATTCGAATAAACAGTTTTTTGTGTCATTCACTGCAAAAGCCAAGTGACTTTGCATGACCAACCATATCTCACTGTACTGTGTGCAGTTTGAAAACCCCTGATTTAATGTAAAAACAACCAAAATGAATTTTCTATTCAATTGTCCTTCAATTTTTTCTCCTTTTCTTGTACAAACCGACCACTTTTCACAATTTAATCATTAATTTAAATATTTGTTCTTCCTGAACATTCTGTAAATCACGGCAGTAAATGGGTTGTGAATGCCATTCCACGTTGACTGCTTTATACTTGTATGGTTAAGCGAACAGACAGTTATTTTTTGTATGTTTAATAAGTCAACTGCTGTGTCTACTTCGTGTGTTACAGTTGTTTGTATTCCTCGAGTCTTGTTAATGCTGAAGCGAATGTCAGGTTTAATATTAAATATTACCAGTTTAGCTGTCTGATCATGTGAAGTGGCCAAGACTTGTATGACATAATGGAAAAATGTACTGTAGTGTACAAAAAAACAACAAGAAAAGGTTGGATTATCACCTCTTACCATCCTGTCAGCTTCATTTACTTTTCATTTGCGTTACGATTTCCAGTACATGGCTACATAAATCAGTCCCACATTTCTAGTGCATTAAGAGTCACTCTACCATTAATCCAACACCATTATCTTCAAAAACACAAGGAGATAATGTGTGCCGGCACAAGTCAGATCTGGCAGGTCTGGAATTGGATCTGGCACCTATTTTAGTACGGAAAAAGCATGATTCTGGAACATATTCAGGTATATTTGTCAAGAGCAACTTGATCGTGCAGACATTTACTATGGCAAATTGCTTGAGATGTTTCTCATTTGCGTTGGATAAAAGTGTCTGCTAATTGATGTAAATGTTCAACCTGTCATATCTCCATTTTAAAATATAATAAGGTGGTAATGCAGTTTTTTGGCAGTCATGTGTAGTCTGTCATATCGTATAATGAACCTTGTAAGCCATTAAAAAAAACTCATTAACCCTAATTCAATTATTTCGAAACCATCATAAACATGTCTATGTTCCTGATATCTACTATGCATTATGTGCAAGCATTAACTGTTTGCAGTGTAGACAGCTTTGTTGATTTTATTGGGAGCCATACAGTTGTGCCAGACAAACATATTTGATTCAATTACGTCATTGGCAATGCTTCATAGGGTGAGCAGCTAACTGCCTCATAAAAGATGTTAAGTACAGCATTTTTGTTCACTTGTTACTAATGCCGTGATTCATCTCAGAGGTGGCTGGTTTTGTTCATGACTTTTCTTGAAATCCCTACATTCCAGGTCTGTACTGTATGTTATTTCATAAAATAGTTTTATCATTCTCTCTATTTTTTGTATCCTTAGTAGGCAAGACTCATTCTGGTTCAGGCCTAATCTCTGTGTTTTCCTCTTATCTTGTCATTCTAAAGGCCGTCCGGCTATTGATTCCTTTGTAAGGCAAGACAAGGGGAGTGAATGTAATCTTGACATAATATATAGCTGTATTGAGTGGGCTTGGGCTGAGGTGGCATCCCATCTGTGTGCACCACATCCGAATCTGACGCTTAATAAAGATGGCGAGGCACTGCGCTGGTTTGTTTGTCAAATACACGAACAAAAATCATGTATCGGATAATGAAACGCTGCTACATAGACAATAAAAAAGAAATCGAATTGCTGTGGAAAAGACCACTCCGAAACAAAAAGCATATTGGTAGGCTTAAAAGAAGAAGGGGCCGTTTGTTTGAAACGTGTACATTTTTGCTTGTGTAAAGTTTGAAAAATTTTAAAAAGCTCCCAAGACCCCTGCTTTCTCTTTCATTGTGTTGCGTTGGCTGGCTGTTTAAACAGCTGATGAGACAATTAAACCTCTTGCTGGAGTGCTAGAAGAAGAGAAACACTGTTTAAGACTCATGCTGAGCACAAGACCCAGCTATATAATCAAAAGAAAAGAAAAAAAAGAAAGCTGAAGATACATAAAAAATAAGGCAGAGAAAAGGCTGAATACGATAAGCCAATGAGTTCGCTTTAAATTTTTCAGTATGATTACCTAAAAATGTAATGCTTGAAATATGAATGTACAATTCATTGATGTAAAACCCTTAAAATGAATCATTGCTTCAATAAATGCTTTCATTCCCTCTCTCTCTTTTCATAACCTTAGCGCAACCGAATACAAAAGGGGTGCCCACTTCTCTTAGCTTCGGCTGAATGTGATTTGGTCCGAGTTGTGTTTTTAATATTTAATAAGCTTTGTAGCGCGCAATAAGGCCTGCCTGTCGGTAATGATATTTACGTGGCATGGGCATGCTATATTAAAAGGCTTTATTTATTATCTGGCTGACTGTAGGAAGTAGAAGGTTTTTCATCTCATTGCCTCGGTGTGTAGTGTACCGCAGGTGAAGCACTAGCTTAGTCTCACATTATACCTCCTCCCGGTTCACAGCTCGCTTTTATTGCACTGCACAGAGAAGGCAACACGACAATAATCTTTTCCCTACTACCGTGTGCAGTTTGTTTAGGGCACGGCGTTATCTGGAACTATAATGAGGAACGAGAGTTGCCAAGCCAACCCCTGCGTCCACCCGCTTTGTTTAGTCTAAAATTACTGTTGCTTAGCACACTGATCCGGCCTGTTGAATAACAAGCGTTATTAGCCGGCGTACATCTGTATATCTTATCACGCGATGCAAAAAACGCGAAATACTTCAGAGTAAGGCTACAGGTCTGTTAGCGCTATGCTAATTTTTATGACTACTAGAAGTGCATTCGCCTCTTTGGGATTGTTTGTACATAAAACATTGCTCTTATGTTTTATTGCGGATATTCAGTTTGACGGGTCGGAAATGTACTTTGCACTGTGTGCTTCAGTGGGATTTTAATTAGCTAGGGGGGTTTATGTGTCTTCAGTGAAGCTAGGTTTTGTTTGTGCATTCATTTAGGTTGACTGCTTATTTGTAATCTTACAGCAGCTGGTGTGACGAATGACTTTTTAACTATGATAACAGTAGTGTAATTGCTACACGCTTTATATTCCACAAATAAGCAAAGGTAGTTTAGAGGTTAACAGGTACAGTTTTCTTAATTGTGGGTCATTCTTGTTATGATCAACACTTTCATTTGTCCCCATTATGGTTTTAACTGGATATAATTTTATAGCATGTCCTCAATATTATGATCATCATCCTGTTAACCTTATACAATATCCCCTCAAAAGAAAAGCCAGTTTGCACAAAAATGAATATTATTTTAATTTACTCACCCTCATGCCATCACAGATGTACTGTAAATGACTTCCTTTCTTTAGTTAAAGACAATTTTTTCATATGCATACTGTACATGTATAGTGGTAGACAGGGCCTGAAGTTAACTTTTTTGACCACCAGCCACTGTGGCAGGTGGATTTAGAAATCCACCTGCCACAGTGACTTTTTACCAGCCAGTTTTTTTTTGCCTGAATAGTGAATGATAACACTGTTTTTAATATATGAATTAAATATAATAATTTTTTAGAGCTACAAAAGTGAATTTCTCTTTGTCTTAGGTTGTTTGATTAACATTAATGACACAGACTTAAGTATGTTAATTGAGGTTACTGTCTCTTTAAGACCATCACAGACACAGTTTTTGACTCCCTATACATACACTTAAGTTAAGACATAACGAAATGTTTTATTATAATAAAAATACTGTTGAGATTATTTTGTTTATTATATGTGCCCTGTCAAGAGCAGAAAGACTTTATGTACGCTTGCTTTGAGGAAGGCGTCTCTCCGATGTTCCCTATTGAGTGCCCTTAAACCCGCGCGCGCGCGCACATACAGTATACGGAGGGGGCACAAACTGCGCACATAAACGCCCCACATACGTTTGTTTTTCATTACTCTATTCGCAAAATGTATGTTAATATACTACAGTATAAGACACAGAAGCGCAACTCTCTTTAAAGTTTACACATCAAGAGTTCTGATCCGTCACAGCAGCACTACACATCTGTGCAACTGTGATTATACTGTAGTCTATGTCACCATTGCATTCTCATCCCATCTCATCAACAGTTTAATACTTACTCGCACATCCAAACGTAGTCAGAGAAGTGCCTCATCTTCTTTCCAATCGCATGAACGTTGCGAAACAGCAGTCGCATCCTCTCAATGAATCACTCAATTTGCATCAGTGATATGCGCAGGTTGATAAGAAATGAGCGGTTGCCGGTTACCCAGACAAATATTTTAATGATGTTCGGGCCGCGGTCAGTCGGTCGGGTTTAAAAACTATTTTGAACAATTCCGGGCGGGTTAGTTGAAAATGTCGGTCGGGAGTGGGTTGTTTATACATTGACCCGCGCATCACTGATTCGCATTGGCTACCCGCCAATGTGGCTGGTAGATTGACAGTGTTACCCGCCAATTGCAAAATCCACCCGCATTTGGCGCGTGGTCGGGTGTTAATTTCAGGCCCTTGTGGTAGAGCATTGCGTTAGCAGCAAAAGATGATGTGTTCAAACCCACTGATAATAAAATATTGTAATGCACTTGTCGCTTTGCATAAAAGCCTCTGTCAGATGCATAAATGTAAATGGTATAGGTCCTAAAATGTTAAAGAAAATGATGGATTTTATAAAAATCTTGAGGGATGGCTGATAGCAGGGGCGGTTCTAAAGCCTTTTAGGGGGGTTTCAGCCACCCTGTCTGTCATCTTAGCCACCCTAAAATTATTTAGCCTATTAGACAGCTAAGAGATGATGAATAAAGTGAATTTAGCAGTTTCATAGTCATGATACAGATTATTAGCCCCTAAAATAAACATCATTACATTATTTACTTACACTTATGTTGCTCCAAAACATAACATAACATTAATTTAAGGGGACATAATCATTAAAATCTGACTTTTTCCATGTTTAGGGTTCTATAATTGGGTCCCCAGTGCTTCTTTTAACCTAGAAAATGTGAAAAAGACCAACCCAGGAACTTAGTTTTAATAAACCATTCTCTGCAAGCATGTGAAAAAATAGTTCATTGAAATTTGGCTCCCTTTGTGATGTCAGAAGTGGATAATACCGCTGATAAATCTGCACTATCCAACCACAGACTTTAGTGCAGAGATCAGCTCATTTGCATTTTAAGGACACACCCAAAAAACGCCACATTTTTGCTCACACCTCCAAAGTGGCAATTTTATCATGTTATAATAAATTATTTATATGGTATTTTAAGCTAAAACTTTACATACGTACTCTGGGGACAGCAAACATTTATTTAAAATGTTAAAAATGTCTTGTGAAATGTCCACTTTAATTTACATACTATGAAAAATGCCCTTTATTAATATGCAATGCCTTCTGTATGGCATTTGTTTTGTATAGGTATAGGTGCACAAAATACCGGCTCACTTTTACTTCATGAAGACACCGCATTGACCCAAGGGCCTTGCACCTATCGAGCCTAAACAATGTGCTTTAAATTAAATGAAATTATTTTTATTTAAAAAAAAAAATTATTTGGCTGTAAATATCTTGTCTTAATAAGATGCTTACTTCAGAATTGACCTATGGCTAAGCCACGTCCCCAAACGCGATGAGCCAATAACAGTGCGCTAGCTAACCTAATACACTCGGACATTCTCTGCTTTCACGTCCATTAAAGTTCATTCAGTTTTCATTCGTTTTTATATGTTTTTCTTGTCATTTTAAGTTTGAAATGGTCAAACGGTGTGCATGGGTACATGCAACTCCGACACTAGGTATCCCGAGATGCTGGGCGACGTTGTGTATTTTTTACCAGTATTTTTTTACCTTTTCCCAAGCCACATCAAATAAGTGTTTGCTCTGGATTAAGTTATGCTGTAAACCACAACACCAACTAAACGTGGATAAATTAAACAAGGATGTCTACATCTGTTCTAAGCTAAGTCAACAACGTATTTGAACGTTATCTTTAACATCTCTAACGTAACGTTAGCCTAACATTAGAAAACGTTAACGTTAGCTTCTAGCTGTGTTGGACATAATGTCACTTAGCTTTATTAACGTATCTGTAAATAACCGAGATAACAAATGCTATTTTTAATAGCAATTTTATGCTAAATGATTCGTGTAAATACTGTAGCACCAAACTAACGGATAGGTACTCTTGGTAAAGAAGGTGAAAAGGCTTGTCCTGAAAATGTATGCAACTTAGACCTGTACATATTTAATTTGATCATGATGGGAACGAGATGTGGTTTATTGCGTTTACACTGTAAACCTGTACATTTTTGCATGGAGCTGAAGCTTTCCATCGACCTTCTCAAAAATAAAATTATTAATATAACCCTCCAATGCATAGTTATTCTGTTTTGGTGACTTTGAGATGATATATAGTCTTTCTGTCTCCAAAAATCATCAATTGCCTCCTGTGAAATGTCTCCAGCTGTGACAGCTGCCATAACGTCTGTCACCGAATGTTGATTGTTTGTCCGAGTGAGTAGAGGGGGCGTGGCTTAGCAGTAGGTCAACTGGTAAGCTTTGTTTGTAAAAACTACTTAAATATCCAAATATAACGAAGACCTAGTCCTGGATAAATCTAAACCCCGTTCAGAAAACTGCCCCTTAAAGATCTTATACAGCTATAATAACAATGTTTAAGACATTTGTTTTTATAAAAGGATATTGATGAGTCTGTTGAACGACTTCTTCCCAGGTTTTTGTACCAGATGCTGAAATCAGAACTGTTCACTTATGTACTTGGTCTCTCACTGTCTCCTACTAATTAAACTGACTTTGTTTGGAGTGTGAGGCTGAAAGTAGGATGGTAGATTGCGGTGTGACCTGTGACATGGAGCGTGTTGTAATGCACTCCTTCTGCGGTAACTGCTCCGGTCCTGTGCGGTCTGCTCTTTGACCTGCCCTGTATGCGTTTACCCCCTCAATCCCCGAAGGAGGCATCTGCCATCCTCTCACCTCTGATGATTCACTGGAGCTGTTTAATAGACGACTGATTCCTAACCAACGCTACTTAGGCAGGTTTTCAGGTGTATTGATTTTTCTTTGTTGAACTCCTGTGCTTTTTATCCGTAAGTCGTGTTGTTGCATTAAAATGTGTATCAATGACAGGTAATATTTTTACCTGTTGAGTTTTAGTGGTTTTCCAACATACAAGATATGTAAATAGTAGGGCCGGGACTCGATTAAAAAAATTAATCTAATTAATTAGAGGCTTTGTAATTAATTAATCTAAATTAATCGCATTTTAATCTCATATAAATATTTGACCTGAGAACATTAAGAAGTAATTTTTACATGGATTTTTATGAATAATGACTGAATACATAAGCTTAACAAAATATTGTTTATTTTTGTTCAACCATGTCGTTGTACCCGGAGTCGGGCTAATGTCCACCCTAGCTGCTGTATGTTTTGCATTGAGATTATACTTGAGGCTCGATGTGCTGCGGTGATATGTGAATTCCTTGTTCCATATCTTACACACAACCATGCTCTTATCGACGCTTACCAGTGATGCGCGGGTCAATGTATAAACAACCCGCCCGCAACTCGGACCGCAACGAAAAATATATATATATTATACCCGACCCGCTTCCTGGCCCGCATTTCTTAAAGTAGTTTGTTTAATATTGCAGGGTTCGGGACTTCTCAGGTTTTGACTGTCTGTGTTCTGGTACCTATGTGCGCGGATGCCCCACCTCGCGTATAAAAACAACAAAACATAATATACTATATATAAAATATATAAAAATGTGCATAATATATTTTTTAAGTTGCACATCGTTTATAGGTTTCTTAAGTGGGATTCGGATGTGAAAAGCGCTGCATAATGTACGCGCCTTTAGTGTTACCATTGAAACTTAACTAAATTAAAAAAAATAAGAGGTGATATATATCTTTAGCCTACATAAATGCTTATTGCTTTAATGTTGCGAGTTCCTCTTCAGCTTTTCTTGCTGTTATGTTTATAATAGTTCATTGTTCAGAGTTCATATTGATGATCTTATAGTCAATTTAAAAATGTTCTTACAAACTGACTCTATTCGTTTAACTTTTTTCCTTTACCTGCCGTCGCTGTTCTCTGTGCGTGTCCTCCGTCAAAGTAGCCTATTAAAATTAATATGAAGTTGATTTTTAAAAGTCTTAAGCACACCGCAAATCAAACGTGCTGCTACAGTATGCTCTAAATGCGCGTGTAAATTTAACTTCTGGGCACTGCCAGGCTGATTTTTTGAAAAGTAAGTGATATAGGCTACTCACTGCATGTTTTGGCATTCGGTAGCATATGCATCAATGAGATGCACGGTGTTGCTTTTAATGTTCTTTTTAATTTATATTCACAAAACCTAACAACAAAACATTGTTTATAATTACGAGACAAATTATTTGAAACGAAATTCGTTTTAAAGTAGCAAACAAAACTTAAATTAAACTCGTAATAAACTAATTAAATTGAAACAAAACAACATTACAACAATATTTAAACCCAACAATACTCAAACATTAACATATAACAGACATTAGGATACATGTTAAAATAATCTGTAGTTTGTTGGTAGATGTTTATTGGGCAAAACCTCCGTTGCAAACCTCCATTTACCAGAATAAATCATTTTTACTTTGAAATTGATGCGTTGTCACGTTAAAATCAGCTGTTCGTTTAGGTTCCGTCTACTTTTATTTACACTGCATCACAACCCCGGAGTTCTCGAACTAAAACAGGGTCTGCAGCATTTACGAATGACTCTATTAATAAGTGCGATTAAAATGCGTTAAAATGTTTAACGCGTTATTTTTTGTGTAATTAATTAATCTTAATTAACGCGTTAAAGTCCCGGCCCTAGTAAATAGCCTTTTTTAAAGGTTGATAACGTGTAAATAGAAGGGCACGTAAGCATTCATTTATAAACTAGATGGTGAGGTGTTCATTAGCAAGTTGCTCGTCGGGTTGCTATGGTGTTCTGGATGGTTGCCAGGGTGTCACTAGGGTTTCGCTAATAAGCTTATCTTTAGGTGTTTATAAGATCAAATTTAGACTCTGTCATCTGAGGTGTCAAAAATGTCAAACAAGCAAGCTCAGGTGTTTCATTAAAGATACTGTTTCGTTCATTTTACATCGCATTGCAGATTTTTTTCAAGATTAAATCATTGTAATATTGAACATTAGCTTTATTGATTATAATGATGAGTTATGTCCAGTATAATATGAATTTTGAAAACATTTTGAAGTCAATTAAAGGGGTTTAGCCTTAATTTAGCCCTATAGATGTGGTTATATAATGGATGGAAATTAAAGTGACACTAAAAACATCCTGTGCTCCTGTTTGAGGAGCTCCTGCTTTTAGCTGCTTTGAGATTTGAGAATCTGAAAGTTGTCAGAGGAAAAGAAAGTGTCTAAGAGATGAGTAAGTTAAAGAGAGTTTAACACCAAATCTGAGCCGTGTCTCCTGGTTAGGGCTTCAGAGGCGGCAAATGAAACATCAAAGGCAAGCACTGACAGGGCAATGGGGGCTTTTAAAAACCAATACTGAGACTGCAGAAAGGCCTTTTGTCAATTACAATGTTATTAGCCTGCTCATAATGGAATAATGCAGTCCTCCAGGACAGCTTGGCTAATGCCCGAGAATGGAAAGTTAAACACAGACTGTCAGATTAAAAGCGACAGGTCAAAAGAAACTGTGATTGGCGAACGGAGAAGAAAGAAAGAAAGAAAGAAAAAATTATAAAATATCTGTTTAAATACTCTTGTATTAAAGTGCACCTATTTCATTGCTAAAAAACAACATTATTTTGTGTTTTTGGTATAATACAATGTATTTGCATGGTTTATGGTTAAAATTTTGTAATTATTTTTACTTTTGCATATTGTTAACGTATGTACTAATACACACTTAAATACCAAAGTAAATATAAAAACATGAGTCGGACAATAGGTGCTCTTTAAAAGTCGTTTTTTCTTGTTTCAGTGTTATTTTGTTGAAATGTACATTTAATTGCAATATCAAAATACATTTATTCATTTAGCTGATACTTTTATCCAAAGCAACTTACAATTGCTGTATATGTCAGAGGTCGCACGCCTTGCTCAGGGACACAATGGTGTGTCACAGTGGATTCGAACCCAGGTCTCTCAGACCAAAGGCAAGTGTCTTATCCACTGCACCATCACCACCATTACCTTGTACCGTATCAAAATCATTGTCATTGCTTGTCATTAGTTGGACTGAACCCAACCCACAGTTTGAAAAACCCTGGATCACCTGAACTTTTAGAGGACAGATTCACAAAATAAAGGTTGTTTTAAAATAATTAAGGGTAATATTCACTGATGTTCTTGACTGCCTAACATAAAAGTTTATATAAATGATAGTTTCATATGCGCATGCGAAACTAAACTTTATTTAATTTTTGCTACATTTCCCCTTATGCGGCTTTCACATAGGATGCGGTGTGCGCTGCGCTCGCCGCTGGGTTCGGCGCAGCCAAGCGATTTGTGCTCTGATGTCCAGACCAAAGTAGGCGGGGTTTTCAATAAATTACTACAGTGTTTAAATTTGCGTTAAATAGTCGACGAGGAATACAGAGACTGATGTTGCTCGTCTCCATTTCACGTTACTTTCAGCATACCTACAACAAGCTGCTTGACTTAAAACACATCTGACATGCCAACTTGAATTGCTACGTGTTTCCATGACACGGCTTTTATTCCGATGTCTCTGTAGGAGCATAAACTTGTATAATACAGCTCTGAGAATCCCGAGTATAAGCTTTCGTCCATTTTGCTTGTTTGGATGCCTTGTTTCTATTGGCCGCGCGGGTAATCGTCACAGAGCGCAGCGCAAAAGTTAAACTATTTTGAACTTTGACCGCGGCGTGAGCGCAAGCTGCACTCGCGCAAGCTGCACTCGCGCTTTGCTCAGCGCAACAAAAAACCGCCCTTGCGCGGCGCAAGCCATTGAAATCAATGGGTTTCATAGCGCAGCGCAACGCACACCGCATCCTATGTGAAAGCCGCATTAGGGTCTCCGTACCTTTTAAAGGGCTAGTTCACCTAAAAATGAAAATTCTGCCATCATTAACTCACCTCAGGTGGTTCCAAACCTGAAAAAATGTCTTTGTTATGCTAAACACAAATAAAAAAAATACCAAACAGAGTTTGAGCTTTTGCTTCTTTCTCGATGAAAAATATCTTATTTTTTTGTTTAGCAAAAAAAAAAAAAACTTTTTACAAAGTTAAAACTTGAGGGTGAGTAAATGTTGACAGAATTTTAAGGTGAACTATCCAACACTATCTGACGAGAAATTGTACATATTTTAATTCATACGACCACATTCGTAAGTTTTTGACTTGACCCCTGTGACGTTGGGGTTAGGTGCGGGGTTAGGGGTTGGGTTTTGTTGTTGTTGTTTTTTTAATGAGAATTGTATGCACGATTAACTTCGTATAAATTCATACGAATCAGCCAACTCATAAAATATGTATGAATTCTCGTGAGATCAGGCTAAACTATTCCTTTGAAATGCAGTCTGGATATTTTATTATTTCACAAATCCTATGGTGTTTGAAAGACATGAGGGAGTAAATAGTAAGAAACTTAATTAAATTTTTTGGATGAACAAAAGCAAACATTTTTTGAACAGGAAGCAAAATTCCTGTTTATTCTTCAGCTCCTTATGCTAGCAATATAATTTGTAATGAGAAATTTTATATTAGGTTTGCAATAAAATCCCACTGGCAGACGTTTGGAGCAGTGGCACCTGGTGACTTCTCTTCCGAGGGGCACAAATTCAAAATATGTGTTCGGAGTGTCATGTGTATTGCTCATCATTTCAAAATATGTGTTTGTTGCGTCATGTGAAACATGTGCATCAGGCCTTTTGTCAAAATCGTGCCTGCTGCACACGCGTTTATGATAAAAGAGACGCTTGTGTTCACAAAATACTCGCAAGACACTCCCTTAACAGTTAACTCTGATTACACATGAGATTAACTGCGAGCGTCTCTTTTATAAGTAACCACTTTGACGTGTCTGCAGCAGGCTCATATTTTGACATCACATGTGATGCACATAAGTTTACATGACGTGCCGAACACATATTTTAAAATGATGAGCCACATATGACGGCTACATACATGTTGTGATGAGCTTTGCACCGGTCGAAGACACCGGTCACCATTGGTTTGGACATAAATATAATGTAGGGAAAGACGAAGCTGAATTATGTAAGATGGAAATGTGTTCCTCTCTCTTTCTCACATGGTGTGCGTCTAAGGTATTGTGGTCATTTATCATGTAAGCTGAAGCAGTGTTTGATGTAGCAGGTTCAGGCAGGTCCTTACACAGGGTTTAGGTAAGTAGGGCACAGACTGTAGCAGTCGCCTGATTCTCAAAGCTCCGGCACCAACACTCCCTCCGCTCTTCATACTAATGAGATCACACCATCTACTCTATACTGCAGCCTGGGAGCAAAAGTGACAAAGCCTGCATCAGAAACTGCTCTTGATTCAGTCTGCGTTCCTGCCCTGCTTTTCTCATCACGCCTAGATTTAGAAGTGAGGTTTGCGCCTGCGTTTTTTGCATTGTCAAACATGGTGATGCATCTGGCTTGTGTGATGCTAAACTTCTGGCTCATCATGTGATACAGGAGGTAGCTGTGGGTTATTTGAGCACAGAGGTTACAGTATGGAATAAGTATGAAATAGTGTTTCTCTAGCGTAGCTGCATTGTGTTAGGATGTGGGTTTGATTTCCAGGAAACACTTGTATAGTATAAATGTATAGCTTGAATAATAAGAATGTAAGACACTTTGGATAAGAAATGCATACATGAACAGCCTACTATCATAGTCTTATGCCTAAGACACACTAGTTGATCTTTTTATATTATAACTGACCACAGACATGAGGACAACTGTGTGTGTTTAAACTGATTGTAAACATTATAATCTTCTGAACACACATGCTGGGGTGCGATGCATAGTTGGAGAAATGAACTACCTTGTCACGACTGTTTCCCGAAAGCATAGTAACTTTGTCGCACATTCGTCGTTTGAACCATGTTGGTTTACCAACATAGTTAATGATGTCACGTGGGAGGTGAAGTACTAATGAATCTGTGCAAATCGGTTTAATGTCAGATTATTGTTGTAAATAACATTTATTGCATCGGAAGACTGATTTTGTTATGGTGATTTAGTTATCTGTTGTTTATTTTCAAGATATTTCATTCATGTGCAAGTTTCCTCTTACGTCACTCCTACCAGGGATTCCCCAGGGTCTTAAAGCTCGCCGAGCACATGCGCAGTTTTCAAATACAGCGCTTTCATTCTGTTTACAAATTTAAAGACGCAAAATACAATTTTAATGTATTTAGAATGATGGATAGACTGTACTACATGTTTTATGCTTATTTAGTTCAAAAGCATGATCAACGTACATATAATAATATCAAGGAATGATGCTTCTAACGACAGGTGAAGAGCTGTAGTTCCGACGACACAACTTTACGATGCACTTTGCGAATGTCCGCTGGAACGATGGTTTCGGGAAACACCCGCATCGGTGAACTATGCTGAAACGATGGAACTTGCGACCGTAGTTGGCTAACGATGCTTTCGGGAAACGCACCCCTGACTGATTCTACAGTGACACAAGATATTACAGAAACTTACATGACATATTAGTGACATATTTCTGGCCGTCAGTGTTAGTTATAAAGCATGCAATGTCCAGTTGAATAGATATTATTATTGTTTGATATTTGTTTTGGAATCTGGGATGCTCCGACATGATTGTGAACAGTAAAGTAATTGCAATGATACATCACAATTACTTTTTTTGGGGGGGGGGACACAGATTTGGTTGCAACAAGCCTTGAATCGGGCCATTTCTCCCCATAGCACATTACAATATAACAGCATTGAATAGAGAGCTGCAGGCATTACGTCTTTTTGCAGGCAAAACACAGAAGTGAGTTAGCATTTTAGTACCTGTTCACTAGTCCCACAGTTGGGGTTTTAAATGAGGTTTTGGTTAAACGCCTTCAATTAATGTCTTAGCTTAACACAAGTTCAAGATATATATATTTTTTTGTGTACAACATAAAATGCATCTAATACATTTTTAAAGTTATGTGTCTTTGAAAGGGCAGTTGCTAACAAGTTGCTACATAGGAATTCAGATGTTATCTGAACCTTAAACATCATCACGTCATCACATTTAAACATCATCATGCATGAAAATCTCAAAAACAATGCGACATTGGCACACACTCGGAAATAAAAGTACAAAAGCTGTCACTTGTTCGAGACCTTTCAAAAAGTACACCTTTGTACCTTAAATGCATGTGCGCAATTAAAATAAAAATGCACTGCAAAAAATGATTTTTTTTACTTAGTATTTTTGTCTTGTTTTCAGTAAAATATCAAAAAATTCCTAAATTAAGTTTTATTTTCTTGATGAGCAAAATTACCTAGGAAAATACGTCTAGTTTTTAAACAAAAAAATATAAAATGTAACTGAATTTGTCCTTAAAACAAGCAAAATAATCTGCCAGTGAAATACGAATAATTTTCTGGAATTAAGTGCTTACTTAATTAACTTAATTAACTTATTTCAAGAAATGTTTTCTTATTCCACTGGCAGAATTTATTATTTGTTTTGCTTGTTTTAAGCACTAATTTATTTAAAGTTTATATTTTTGGTCTAAAACTAGACTTATTTTCCTAGGTCATTTTGCTCATCAAGAAAATACATCTTAATTAAATAATTTTTAGATATTTTTACTTAAAACAAGACAAAAATACTAAGTAAGTATTTTTTTGCAGAATGTGCCCAGACACTGATCTAAAAGGCGCTTTTGTGTACCAACGTTGCTGTAATTTTGTTACATAGTCACCTAATTTAATGTGACGACAAGGGATTTTTCTGTGCATCATTGGTAAGAGAATTATTACAAACATGTTAAAATCAATGTGTTGTTACATCGATGCAACAGTCACTGGCTCGATTGGCCAATTAAAATATTTAAAGGCGGGGTGCGTGGTTTTTTTTTTTAGATCACACACCCTGCCTTTAAAGTCGCCATGAAACGGAAGTAGCGATTGCCTTATTTTCCCCGTGGTGACGTATATCCGAATGAAACGGCTTTTGAGATTAAATAAGGCAGGGCTGGATTTGAATTTGTCCATCGAGATCTGATTGGATCGTTTGAAGTTGGGTCGTGTTGCTAATTGCTAATAGCTGCGATCTTCTCCCTGACCCCGCCCACCTGCCATACTTTTGACCAGAAGTGAGAAGAGATCGTTTTGAGGAGGGGAGGAGATTTGTATTTTTGATTAAAGATTATGAGGACACACAAATTTTTTAAAAATAATGAAGCTCACAAATAAGTCATTTGTTAATAATACCACAATATTAAAAATATATATATAGTTTTTCATTTCAATTTCATTGCGACTTTAAGCTCAAAAAGACACGCACCTCTAAATCCCGGGATACACTGCACGATTTTTAGCTGTCCCAGACGACATGAAACAATCGTCGCGATTTCTGTGATCGTGGCTCTTCATCAGTGGTTCTATGTTGTACAGTGAGAGAGGTTTTCCCGGTCTTGCGTCCAGAGATAGCCTACGATAGTTTTCTGACAGTGTCAGAAATCCAGCATGATCAAAACACAGTGTGTTTGCTGCTACGACCTGCATACCGGTATTTGTTTACCATAAGTGCATGCTGGTGACGTTGCGCTAACGTGTGACGCTGCCGCAGAAGCCTAATCGTCCAGTCTACATGCTTGTCGTACCCTAGTTTAAGCGATCCATTTCGCACAGTGTGATATATGTTATAGGAGTGTAAAAATCCTGCAGTGTATCCCGGGCTAAAGATGATTTATTTGATAAGTTTTGTTTGCCCGCACCCCTAAGCGTAAGCCCGATCTGCATCTCAAGGCTTCAGACAGCACGCCACTACAAGCGAATAGTAAAGAAAGCACGCAAATTGTTTTTTTTTTGCACTTGAGCGGACATTTTAACACAAAATAATCTCAAAACGCTGTGATTGTAGTATTGCACAGTCTTTGACACATTAAATGAATATAAGCAGTTGAGAAATAAAATGTGCGTGTAAGAATATATTGGATCCATGCACTTAAAGGGACACAAGGCAGCATTTTTATGTTAATAAATCATCTTCGTAAGTCGGTATATGGTTAAATGACTCATTACATGACGAATGAAGACTCTCTTGCCCGCCCCTACCGTCTGTAGGAAGAATTAACACAGTCTCACCCCATGTCGTCAATATTTGACAACACTTGACCATTCGTCATATGTTGACGTGAAGGGTATACCTTTCGCGTCATTTTTTGACGAACTGGGGACTTCAATACTATTACGTCCGTTGCATTCTCTTTCCTATTTTATTACCATTTGCGCGTCGGTTTAGGGTTAGATTACGCAAAATTAAACAGTGTACGCGAAATTAAAACAGTTGTCACCTGGAGTTGGGGTTAGAGTTAGGTACGCGAAATGAAACAGTTGTCACCTGGCGTTGGGGTTAGAGTTAGGTTTGGGTAGGGATGTCATTATGTAAATCTAACCCTAAACCGACGCGCAAATGGTAATAAAATAGGAAAGAGAATGCAACGGACGTAATAGTATTGAAGTCCCCAGTTCGTCAAAAAATGACGCGAAAGGTATACCCTTCACGTCAACATATGACGAATGGTCAAGTGTCGTCAAATATTGACGACATGGGGTGAGACTGGGTTGGAAGAATACCCCACTTGCAAGTTCGCTGTATCCGACCCGGTGTCCTTCAGTCTCGTATAGTCTTAGATATAGAACGCATTTACTCCCAGACACTAGGGGGAGCTAGTAGAGAAATAATACTCAGACTTGCCTTGTGTGCCTTTAAAGTGACAGTACACTCTAAAAAAAATTATTGGTTGTTGATACCTGTACTGTATTTTATTTTATGTACATCATTGTCTACCATGCTTAAACCCCAAAAATATGGCGAAGAGAGTAGTCAGGAGATTAGTGATGATTACAGCATGTAGGATGACTGTGCTATAAATAGTGTAAGTACCAAGCAACATCTCCACGTGCTTCTTTGAGAACCAGGCCAAAAAAGTTATGTGCACTCTTCCATATAAGGACTTTTTTTAATGGTACCATCCCAGTGACAGCTTTTGTACCTTTATTTTTTACATTGCACAACTGCAAAAAAAAAGAAAAGAAATGGGTATTACCTTATTAGAGAACGTGTTTAAAAGTTTGAAAGGATTTATTATAAAGTTATAAGATTTTTAATTGCAATAAGATTAGCTTTTAATTTCTAGTAAATGCATTTAAACTTCAAAATTTATACAAGTTGTGTAAATTTGTGGAGATTGTCTCCTTTTGTTGATTACAGAGCTTTTTTGTGGTGGAGCCATCCGGCGGTTGATGTGCTCAGGCAACATTATGTTGACCTTGGGACAGCATTTCAATCAACCAATCAGATTTCAGAAATAAGTTTACAGTTTGTTTCAAGTTGAAGCTTACAACCATTGTTTATCTCACTTATCATTTCCCTCAGATTTTAGGATTCAGTTACGGTTAGGGTTGGGGTGAAACATAAATTTCCAGCAAAATTAATAAACATGTGGTTTTAAACGGTTTAAACGGTTATAAGGTTTAATCAACTTGGATTTGAATCAACACGGTTATGTATAGTTGATTAAACTTAAAAAATACAGTGCATTGTATTTGTGTGTTTCTTTATTAAAACTTCCCAGCACTTGCAACCTGATTAGGTCATGTGACATTGTGGTTAAGCTAATAGTAAAATCACGTATAAACATCTGAATAGCACTAAAAGCAGGGCTATCGAGACATTTATGGACCCTCTATCTTGAATATGTGAGTGTATACTTGTCCTGCAGTAAGAAGGATGAAAGCAGCATTGCCGTGCTGAATGAGGAAACCTGCAGTGGTCCAGTTTTACGCTACCTCCATCTGCTGGCCGCTACAGCAGAGTCAGCGGTGCATTAAGCATCAAACTGATAATAAAGACTTGAGATAAGATGATTGGATGAAATGATTATGCTTTCTAATACACGAGGTCTGTGACATTATATTAATTGACATGCATATTTAATAAAAAATAAATGTATTGTATATTGTATTGTTCAGATAGAGGCAAATATTTGGGTCACAGCAGAACGGTAAGACAGGGGCAGGCAGTGCGGTGTTGTTCAGTTATTATGGCTCTTTCAATGCCGTGTCCTTCAGCAGAGACTGTGCCCGTGATTCAACCTCACCTCGATCGTTCAGGTTGTGTGGTGCAGTGATAATGCATTTATTCTCATCTGCGAGGGTTCGGCCCTCATCACATCTCTAATGGAGCGCAGGACAGGAGAGATTCAGGGGGGTCATGCCGTACTTACGGCGCAATAAAAAATATATTCACACGTCATGAGAGTTTTTAGGGAAGTAGGGGGAAATAATGGTTTGTGTGTGAAAGGTGATGCACTGTGAAAGCTGTTACATAGGAATCCTTGTTCATGGTGAGATATGAAAGACAAATTACATTTGGCACCTGTGTTGTGTATCCTTGACAGTAATGAGAATAAATAGACAGCAAATTGCCTACAAAACATCCTTTTTAGATTTGTCTCTCCATAAAAAGATCAAGTAATCTCACATTCATCATGTCAATCAAAGGTGAAAGCTGATAAATAAAATTGACTGTAGTGTATGTTACTTTGGAATAAAGCATAATGCATATGTAAATGTAAGATTTAAATATAAACCATTATCCTCGCATCAAACTATGCGGAGACTGTCTATCCATACTTCTATCTACGCTTATATGTTTCTATTTTAATATCTCATTAAAAAAGACATTTTAGGAGAACAACTAAAGCAGATAATATCTAAAACCTAACTAAGAATGCCATGAAATCTCTCTGAGCTTTAACATTGTACTCTGTTTCCATACCTTTGTTAGTTAGCTTCTGAACGCCCGCTATTTCTGACAAAGGTCTTGTGCAGAGCTGTTATTGGTTACTGCAAAAACAGTAGATCTATCAGATAAGGCCAGTACTAGGATGGAAAGCACCTCAAGTTGGTTGAAAATATCAGCGTTTATGGGGCAGATTCAGACAGATTTGACATTGACACGTTGAAGTCTCCACGTGTCTGCGCACAACGCCCAGCCTCTGCGGATTTACAGGAATTAGCTTCTCTCTCCATATAAGCATGCTTGCAAACGGTGGCACTGTAAATGAGCCCTGGATTAATGTCATCGTGTGCCAACTCCAAATGCCACCAGCATGCCGGCACCCTCGCAGGCTCCAGGGCTCTGCTCGTGCATGCCACGTGGACATGGTTATGTATGCAGGACATTTTAAGCGAGTATAACTGTTTGAGGTGTACGTGCGTGTGTGGCCGTCATCTCATCACGCTGGTGCATCTTTAAACTGTTTGCCAGTTAAAAGAGTGTCACAACACTTCACCCATCACTCAACCATTGTAGTCTGCCATGATTCATATTCAAGGATAATATCTTTGAGTTAGCTACAGTTAAGTGCTGTGTCTCGGTAGCTTGTTTACATTTTTTCACAGCGTATTCACGAGTTCAGTTTTAATATTAATTGTTTTAGAAATTATCATCTAAGTCCAATTCCTGTTGTTTTAGTTTGTAAGCCTTTGTGTTTGCAGGAATAATCTTGTATTCATTCATGCTGCCTACATTTATCATTTCAATTATTGGGCTATTAAATTGTTACTATGATGTAAAAATCGTACCCATTTGATAGCTGACATTTACTCTAGGCCGTTGCAGCGCCATCTAGTGGTGTTTCAGTATATATATATGATAATAGATACTGGTAAGCCTTTTAAAAACATGTAATGTGCAGTACAGTACCAAGCGTTTGGAAACACTGCCATGATATAAAAAAAAAATAATAATCTGAAGATCTATGTGTAAATGTTACTTTGTAGACAATAATTCAGTTGTTTCAAACATATTACCGGTACCCGACTCCCACAGTAGGAAAAACAAATACAATGGAAGTCAATGGGTGCCGTCAACTGTGTGCTTACATCTATAATTAAAATATATTTTGTGTTCAACATAAGAAAGAAACTCATACAGGTTTAGACTAGAGGTCGACCGATATGGCTTTTTCTCTGGCCGATGCCGATATTTAGAAATCAGGGCAGCCGATGGCCGATATATTTGGCCGATTTTCTATATGTACATAATAATCCAAATGTTCTCATCATTAGCAGATATTTTAAATTTAAAAATTTCACTATTTAAGTCATTGGGCTCTATCTTACACCCGGCGCAATGCAGCGCAATGCGCGACGCAAGTGTCTTTTGCTAGTTTCCACCCTGCGCAATTATAATTTTCACGTTTAGCGCCACGTTGTTTAAATATCAAATGCATTGTTGGCGCGTTGCTATTTTGAGGCAACTAAAATACACTATAATAGTGGCGCAATAGTGTTTTTTGTTATTTAAAGAGCGCATTAGTAATATGCGCCTAAACGGGACGACAACGCGGGTTTGCTTATCACATACATGAATGGCAGCAGCACAAAAACGCTTTTAAATATGAAAGATTAAAGAATTGAATGTAAAAGATTATTATTGAGTCTCTTGGACATAAATGAGGACAGATTATGAGACGTTAGAAGGCACAAAGAGCTGCTTCACCTGCAGTCTGGTAAGTAAATAAATGCTTTGCTTAAACAAATGGATCTATTTTTAAACGTTTTTAAATGCTATCTTACGGATTTATTGTACATGATGACACTGTACCTGTGGATATGGTAAGATGAGAAACATTTTAAATAATGCTTTGTAAAAAATCCCGGCCATATGGCGCTGTTCTAGTGCTGAAACGGTTCGGCTCTCTGCGCGTTTGTAAATCCTTTATCTTTTGTTTGTATTTTTAGAATACAAACCTTTTCTAGCATATTTGCTAATCATTTTATGCGATTACATTGATTATGTAAGATATCAATACATTTAGGACAGCAATTCAAAGCCTGATATTTGTACTTCTATGACTAAGAAAAAGAAAAAGGCTTTTAAAGGTTTTAATAATAAAAAATTCAATAAAAATGAAAACAACACTTTTTTAAGGGTGTTTTCACATATACACTGTTTAGGTCGGCCCAAATGACGTGTCGCTCCGAGTACGGTGCGTTTGGGTCAGTGTGAACACAACAGCCGCACTCGGGTGCGCACTAAACGGCCGCTCCGAGACCGCTCTAAACAGGTGGTCTCGGAGCGGCTGTTGCCTAACTCTGGGGCGAACCACCTGTGGTGTGAACACTGCTGGACCTCGGGCCGAACCAAATACAGGAAGTTCTCCACATGTTTGAGCCACTGGGCTTTCGTTGTGACGTGAGCCGGGTGTTATATTGTGGGTTAACAACAAACAAGCCAATCCTGGTCCGTTGCATAGAGATTCGCGGTCTCCTTTACGTTTGAGCTGATGATTTTATAAATGCATAGCTGTCCTCCACACACAAATAGTGACATTACGGGCTTTTTAGCAAACGGCTCCGTGAGAAAGGCTTTAATAGAACAGCTACGCAATTTCGCGTTAAAGCAAAGAAACTTCGCAAAGACGTGCATCGTTTATCTCCACATCTTGATAGCTGCGCTCTCCCTGTCAGGCTGGTTGTCGTGGAAACGTGGGGGTGGTCATGAGACGGTAAGAGCTGTCAGAGACCAATGACAGCGCTGACCGTTGTCACATGGTGTACGGTGCGGCATTTCGAGTAAAGTAAAAAATATATATATGTGAACACGGACCACACCTGAAAAATGATACAATGTATTTTGGTGCGCTCCGAGGCTGCACCACGGTGCGCACCAACATATGTGAAAACAACCTAACATTATTCTTAAACTGGTGGCCTTCTTCCTCCGCTTAGTTCTTCAGTTTACAAGGTCCGTTATCTAAATAGGGATTCTGCACAGCGACAGCGCAACTGGCTTTTAAAGGGGATGATAGCTGAGTCTCTCATTGGTTTACTGCACGTTACGCCCAAAACACACCCATTACTCACTAGGAAAATATGTACAACCCTTTTCGACCCTGCGCTCGGCGCACAAACCATTTTTCCCGTTGTTAAAATAGCAAAAGTGGCATCGGACACGCCCATTTAGACCGTGCGCCGTGCGCTTTAGACGATGCGCTAAGATCGTTAAAATAGGGCCCAAAGTATTTAAAAACATGATGACTGGTCTTTCTGAAGAGTTTTACAACCTCCTCTGCACCATGCATTTATCAGACACAGATATTACCTGACACTCTGCTGTCATCATCTTTTTACCATGGCTTTTATTGCTTTGTAGGATAAAATCCTTGTTTGGAAGACCTGACAAATTATTTATTCATCATAAAGTTAACATAGTAAATGTCTATGTTTTTTAGTTGAGACTGTTATTTAGGGCAAATCTTTCTAAACACATTTACATTCTCATTTCTGATGCGCTATAAGTAAATCTTATTTTTTTACTGCTTATAAACTCTTAAATGTGTGTATTTTTCTTCAAAAATAGATTTTTTTGGCAAAAATATGAAATAATTGCGTTTTTGTAAAGACATTTTGTTAGAGATCAGATTCAGAACGATTATCAAAACATACACGGAGTGTAAAATTAATAAATATTTTTTTATAAATTGGGTAATTATCCATTTAGTGGATAATCACCGTATTACAGATTACCATAAACCATAATTATCATAAAAACAGGAACACGTTTTTTTCATTCAAATGTTTTCTTTTAATTGATGAGATAAGTCGTCAATGGCGGGGAAAGAGTTAAAAGAAGAAAAAAAGTAATCTAAGAGCAGGTATTTGCATAAGAAATTTGCAAAAATATCATAAACAATGTAAAAAGCATAGAGTAATCGTAGCAACATTATTAAGTGCACACAAGCACCACAACCTACAAAAGTAAAACAGGTGACATCTTTATGATTGTAGCCAAGAAATACTATAATAATAAAAGGTACAAGAAGGTACAAAAGTAGACTGGGGCGGTACCTTTTCAAAAAGTAGACTTTTGTACGTAAAATGTACACACTGGTTCCTCAAAGGTATCTGTAACAAAACAGTACATATTAAAAGGTACCTTTCCAGTGAAAAATTCATACAAAACATTTTCCCTATAGTCTTGTTTTGAAGTATAGATGGTTTCAGCAGTAACAACATAAACAAGCGACTTTTGTGGAACACACGTAACTTCCGGTAAATAATCACAACAAAGTCATTTAAAAGAAGTTTATTTATGTAAAAGCAAAATAAACAACACGTAGATTACCTGGGAAACCAAAACATTTGTTTTTTTTAACAAGGTATTTGTTCAAAAGTTCAGTTTAGCAACTAGTCCGACCAGCAAACAAACCGGAAGTAAAGTTCCATCTAAAAGCGTAATCGTGTCACCGCAAATGTGTCTGATGAAACCGTTGTGTTATTCCATAGTTTATTTGTTTACTTTATCAATCAATGATCAATCAATCGATAAGATGGAAATCGATGTTGCTATCTAGTATACCTTCTTTCATCCCAATTGTAGGGTGACATGGATGTTCCCTTTCCGGAGGGGGCAAGCATACCATGTAAGCTAAGCTGAATCTCAAGTTCACTTTGCATGACATTTTGAATGACAGTCAGTATGAGCGCATTCAAGTTGGTTCACTGGTAGAGCATAATGCAAGAAATGCCAAGGTCATAGGTTCACATCACAAGGAAGTCACAAAGAGTACAGCTTGAATGCAGTTGTAAAGCACTTTGTATAGAGTGTATGTGTTCTTCAAAGGCGTACATGTCTATGTTGTATAGGGTTGATCAAATAAGAGTTGTACTTAAAAGGTTGTATTTTGGTTGAATGCTGTTGTATACATGGCAGCTGACTATAAACAACAAGGCTCACTGTTTATAAAAACCCTTTTGATGCAAGTTTTGAAAACTGTACCTGACTGACCCCTTTAGTTAGTTATTATTACGTGATAATATTAATAAAAGCGAGAACAACTGAGCACTGATAACACTATTTTTACAAAAAAATATTTATCAGAAACAAGTTGGTATGGTGTCGATATTCTTTGCTAACAATAGGTGGCAGTGAATGGATTATTTAGGGTGGAAACCTCAGTTTGAGGGGGGGGGGTCAAAGTGACACTCCACTTTTTTTGAAAATATGCACATTTTCCAAAAACCCCTAAAGTTAAACATTTAATTTTTACCGTTTTGGAATTCTTTCAGCTGATCTCCGGGTTTGGCAGTACCACTTTTAGCATAGGTTAACATATTCCATTGAATCTGATTAGACCATTAGCATTACGCTAAAAAGAGTTTTGCTATTTTTCCCATTTAAAACTTGACTCTTCTGTATTTACATCATGTACTAAGACCAACGTAAAATAAAAAGTTTCAATTTTCTAGGCCGATATGGCTAGGAACTGTATTTGTCAGTGATATTAAGCAGCGAATGAAAAAAGTCCCCTTAGTAACTTTCAATAGCAGGGGACTATTTTTGCGCACTGTGTAATATCATTGCGCCTACTGCAGCCATGGTACGGCAGAAAAGTTCTTGATTATTACGCCAGAATGAGAGTATAGTTCCTAGAAAATCGCAACTTTTAATTTTCTGTTGGTCTTAAAGGAATAGTCTACTCTTTTCCAATATTAAACGATGTTATTACCTCAACTTAGAAAAATTAATACATATCTATCTTTTTTCAATGCGTGCACTGTACAGCGTGTTGTGAATGTGTTAGCATTTAGCCTAGACCCATTCATTCCTATGGTACCAAACAGGGAAGCCACCAAACACTTCCGTGTTTTCCCTATTTAAAGATTGTTACATGAGGAGTTATAGCAGTAAGTATGGTGCCACAAAATAAAACTTTTTTTGGTACCATAGGAATGAATGGGGCTAGGCTAAATGCTAACATATTCGCAACGCGCTGTACAGTGCACGCATTGAAAAAAGATAGGTATGTATTAATTCGTCTAGGTTGAGGTAATAACATAGTTTAATATGGCAAAAGGGTAGACTATTCCTTTAATATCATTTGTAAGTATCGCTCTGTTGTATTGCGTATGTGTGCAGCCATGTAGTGTTTCTTTACAAAGTAACATCTCCATCTACTGGCACAGTGTATTTTATTGTCTTTTTGAGTTTGTGTAAATGCTAATCTTTTTGACAGCATTGACGTGTTTACGCACTTTTACAATAGCTGACACACTACGGGTGTCGATAACTTGTTAGTAATTTTAAAAACTTTGTTTCATAAAACTTTCATCGCAGTACATCCGTGATTGTTTTTTTTTAAAAATACTTTTTGAGTTGTTGAAAGCTAGTGACATCGCTGCTTATTTTTAAAATCACAAGTATGTGATAAAGTGGTAAATGAGTTTTATCCACACTGGCCTATTATTGCGGCATCATTGATTTCAGACACCCCTGCCCCCTAAATTACATTTTAACACCAAAAGCCATTTTACCTGTCACTCAGGTCTCTTTATGTGTAAGTGGGAGTTTTGTAGTCAGAATAGACTGCAGTGTTGACCAGACCTTATGCTGACGGTCAAAAGCCTGGCT
This sequence comes from Paramisgurnus dabryanus, assembly GCF_030506205.2. Taxonomy (NCBI): domain Eukaryota; kingdom Metazoa; phylum Chordata; class Actinopteri; order Cypriniformes; family Cobitidae; genus Paramisgurnus; species Paramisgurnus dabryanus. Next base: position 27,333,131 of record NC_133351.1, read on the forward strand.
CTGCGAGATCTTTGATGTGTATTACCGCAGTCCAGCGATTGTTCCCCCTCTGTCAAGTTCAGATATAATGCTGACTCGAGTGCATCACGTCCTCAGATAACTTCCACAAAAGATTATTTCACCTGTAAAAAACTGCTCGCCTCGAATGTCAATCACTCATACATGAAATGGCCAGGAGAAGAGACAGTAGGATGTGGTCGTACCCCACTCTGTGATCTGTCATCCTTTACAAACGTCTGTTTTACCTCCATCTCAGGAGGGATTCATTATATGAACAGGCATTAGCAAACGCCTGCTGAGAGGTTGGCTCTCTGGAAATCTAATAAGCGCTTACAGGCGACCACAGCGGTAGAGAATCAAGGCTGTGGAAGGAAATGTGCTTTTTAAAGAGTTTACACGAGTGACGCCACATAAATATTTCATCTGGGATGGAGATGTGACATGATGTACAACTGTGTGCGGGCGCAGTCAACCAAGACTCTGTGCTTAAGACAGTGACTCACTGCAATCATAATTGCCCGAGGGGTTTGTTGGAGACACCGTTGAGGACCTACCCGTATTCCTCTGGATGCTGACGAAAACCGGATACAATCCAATGCAGAATAGGGTATCCTTAAGTCTGTTCCTTCTCTAAATGAAATTGGGATGAGTTCAGGAGGATGATTCAGTTCCTTTAGTCTCTCATGATGGGAGGAAGTGATGTCATGAGTTAGGTCAGCTCAGCTGTGACTCATGGCTGCTGGAAAACCTGAGATTCTTAGTCGTAAAGCATTAATGCATTAAGGTCCATTCATTCAGCGTTTTAACAAGGCTATTGTGTTGTGCATGAAGAACTGTCAAAGCAAATGGCTTTTTTGTTATTTTATTGGTCTGATATTGCACATTTACATTTATAGCTGATGAAACCCTTGAGAAGAGTTTTGGTTTCAGCCCTAGTTGACATTATGATTGTTTTCATCTAATTTAATGACAATTTTAACATTACAAATGTATGTACGGCCAACAAAAGGTATCTTACATTTAATTCACCCCAGTGGAACAATTTATTGCTCAGTGATTGCTCTTTCATAGCTTTTGAGACTTATTAGAGCTCTCAAGTATTTAACTCAAGAATCGGCTTTGTTTATTATATAAGCATAATGACTGTAATCTCTCACCCTTTAAAAAAAAATAATACAATTAAGTCTGATTTATTTTCATCTAATTGTACTATTTATAAGTATGTGTTTTAAAGGTGCAGTGTGTAATTTTTAGAAGGCTCTCTTGACAGAAATGCAAAATAAATAATATACAAAACCATATCATCAGGGGTGTATAAAGACCTTTTATAATGAACCGCTATGTTTTTATTACCTTAGAATGAGACGTTTTTATCTACATACCGAGGGTCCCCTTACATGGAAGTCACCATTTTGTGCCACCATGTTTATACAGAAGCCCTTAATGGACAAACTTTTTTTACTAAGTTGTCTCCGAATATGACATGTTTGTCCGGTGGTGGATACCATAGTTTCTCTATGTGTTTCAAAAGCGTGGGGTGAGCAGTGAACTTAGCCATTGGTTGCAATTCGCAAACCTCACCACTAGATGCCGCTAAAATTTACACACTGCACCTTTAAATAAAAATGATACTTTTTTGTTTTATTCTACCAACTACCAAAAAAAAAACATTTCGGCCAAATTCCCAATAAAAATAGTCTTATGTTTTATTTGCATTTATTTACTGAAATTGAAATAGGAAAAAATGGTCAAAATAACAAAAAAAGATTCAGATTTTGAATATGCTAAAACAAGTTCAAATTCATTTTTAACAACACAATGCTAAGGTTTAAACATTTATTTTAGGAACAATTCAAAAGTCAATATTTTATGGAATAACCCTGATTTTTAATCACATCTTTCATGTGTGCTTTCATGCTCTCAGTCTTGTACATTGTTTTTATGTTAGGGTGACTTTTTGTCACTCCTGAGGGTCGCTGTTAGAACTCAAAGGACTGAAATTATAGCAATAGGCTACACTCTAAAACAGACGGTGCTAAATAGCACTAAAAGTGTTACACTGGCTCATAATCATAGGGAAACCATTTTTAATTATAGCACCAATGTAGTACCTGTGTAGTAGCTGTGTAGAACCATATTGTGCTATAAAGAACCATATGGTGCTATAGTGGTGCTATATCACCCACATATAGTTCTTCATAGGTACTTATACGTGCTATATACACAGTAGTACTAAAAATGGTTCACTTATGATTGCAAGCTTTTAGTGCTCTTTAGCATAATTTTTTTTTCTTTTTTTTTTGAATGTACATGTATAAATGATGACAAAAGGCAAAACTGAAGTGGTCTCTTAATTTTTTCGGCGGCTGTATGACAAAGGATTTCTACTTGTACACATGCAGTGAATTAAAATGCATCTTTATTTGATGCATAAGTCATATGACTGAACTCAACAAATGATGCTGAAGAGGGGGAACCCTAAGCCCTTAAAAAGTGATGCGTACTGTGATGCGTACATCAAAAAGTGGTGCTAAAGTAGGGCATACCCTGTGTGTGTTTGAAACTGACCTAGGGGTGAGGATTTTGCTTACTTTCAGGTTATCGCACACGGAGTCACAGCGGTGCGACGCGGACGTGCTGTTTTGCGACCCCTTTAATGTAGTGTTACTGTATTTGAATGGACATACGTTCTATCTGACGTGACGTGATTGCTGTTGCGATATTCAAACAAATATGGACTTTTAGATCATGTATCTTACCGGTTGGAAATCATTGATTTAGATCATTTGGAAAACTGTAATTTATCTTATATTAGCTATACTCCAGCCAAATATCAAAATTACCCCATGATTTACTCACACTCAAGTCATCTGAGATACACATGTCCATCATCTTTCAAACTAACACATTTAGAGTACTTTTAGTAAATGTCCTTGCTCTGCAACACTTTATAATAATAGAAAACATGGATCAGGGAACCACTTCTTACTTAAAACCCCCCAAAAGTGCATTCATCCTTCACATAAGTAATCCACATGGCTCCAAGGGGTTAATAAAGGTAAAAAGGTGAAACTCTTGTGAATCCGTGAGTCCAACACTGCGTTGTTACCGAAAGCTAGCTATTATAGTTTATAAAGTTCGAAATATGAATATTTTTCTTACAAAACTGCATCGATTACCCGCAGAAGACCTTTATTAATCCTTTGGAGCCATGTGGATTACTTCTGTGAGGGATGAATGCACTTTTTTAGGCTTCAAAGTCAGAAGTTGTTGCCCGATCTCTGTTTTTCTACTATTATAAAGCTTGAAAGAGCAATGACATTTACTAAAATAACTCCAAATGTTAAAGATGATATATGTAACTGGGATGGTTTTAGGGTGAGTAATTCATGGGGTAATTTTCATTTTTGGCCGAACTATCACTTTAAATGCACAGTATGTAATTTTAGCTGCTAGAGGTCGCTAAACAACAATAGCAAAGCTTGATGACGCTGCAAAAGAGCATAGAATGATGGAAGTTGTAGTCTTTAGCTTTATTCTCCATCTGACAGTACTCACAAATCATGTTCATAGGTGACGTAATGAAGTAAAGTTTTATAAACGTTGCATTATGATGCAAGCCTAACAACAGAGTGATGTGCCCTACAATGCACAAGTTTTACTTTCCCATCATCATTTTTGACAGAGGTTGCATTTAGCGGCTTTTCATTATTTATTTATTAAAATATTTTCTTTTGTGTTCATCAGGAAAAAATAAATTCATACAGGTTATGAACAACATGAGAATAAGAAAATGATGACAGACATTTTTGAGCACTATCTATTTAATGAAAAATAATACTAAAGGTAAAGCAGTTAGCTAATGTGGTTTATGATAGTTTATGATATATAATTTAATAAGGTACTGATGTTAAAAGCTGATAAATGGGAGGGAGGAGGAGGCTGCAAGGTTGCTAAGAAACACAGGTGGGAGGGTTTAGGGGCCGATTGTTATGGCGGTACTGATGATGTAATTCTTTGCAATGGATACCCAGACTCTGGAGCACTAACAACTCTCCTTCTGGCTCTCCTTCTGTGCTGCTCTCTGTGCAGACTGTCTATAAACAGTGGATCTGTGCCCAGTTCTTCCACATCACACAGATGCACTGCAGCAACAGGATCCCTTGCAGGAAGTACTGCCTGGAGGTCCAGCAGAGGTGTCCATTCATATTGCCTGACAATGATGAGCTCATCTACGGAGGAAGCCCCAGTTTTATATGCACAGGTGGGCAATTTGACCTTTTCTTCTACAAATCACCTGTTGTTTCTTGTTTTGCTGCAAGCGGGTGGAGCTAAATAATTTATTGGTTGTGTGTTTTTGCATGAAAAAAAATCCTAAGAAAACTACTTTCGACAAGGCACCACAATATCTCATAAGTTAATCTTTTCATAAATATTTTTTGGGGGAATGGGATCACTAACACAGGGTCCAGCAGTTTGTGGGATATCCTATTAAACATTTCTGTGGACAGGATGCTATGCAAGCAGTGAATTCAGCTGTGCCTCAATGCCTTTAGGTTCTATTTCAATAAATATTTCAGATTTTGTCAAACACCTTGTCTATGTCACCACCTTGTGGCCAAATCAAAAAGTGCAATTCAAGCCTCTGTGACGCTGTAATCTTTTATTAAAAGAATAAGCGTGATTGTAACCTATTTGCACACTACTCGAATTGACTCGACGGATTAATAAACACTTTATCTTTAATTTATCCGCCATTTGATTTGAATAATTACAACAATCATGGTTATGAATCCGGAGGGCATGAAAAAGGCTTTCTCTCATCTGAATGTTGAGAACTAAAGGGCTGGTGTACTCCAAGCACTGGATGCTGTTTATCAGGAAATGCTTATCTTCTAATCCTAGCGGATGCATGCCGATGACTGCATATGAACGAACGCTTCGGCCTCCCAGTGGCCTGCAGGCTTGTGTAATAATGAGACAGACTGATGATAAATGAAGAGCGTAAGCACACAGGCCGGCTGAGTGGTCAGACTGTAATTACATGCCCTTTAATCGCTTTAAGTATCTGCACTTAACACAGACTTGACTCACGGTGCTAAACTTTATACCTACCACTCCCACACATATGCCTCCCTTATCATCACAACATGATCTGAAACACCTGTCATGGGTGATATGTAAGTGGCAAGGTCAAGTGGAACAGTAAACGTATCAGACTACCTTAGAGGATTATAATCTGCTATTATTACTCATCTTTGTGTTTTTTTGCCTGTTAAATGAAAAATAATTTCCATAGCACTAAAGTACACTTTATAGTTGAAACATCACACAACACAATAATAGTGGCATAAAAGTACAGTTTGCATTCATACGAGACAGCATATGCTAAATCGGTTGGATATAGGCAATGCAAAAAACCCTTTCAACTGTGGGTTATTTTTGGTTACTTCCTCTACTCAGCACAGAAGGACTTTAAACTGTCAGAACAAAATGATCCCTAGCTTTCACTGGGACAGTACCCTTTACAAAGGTCTTAATATGTACCATTTATGTACAGATGTGTCACAAAACGACTGTGTTGTATGAAACGTGCACAGATATGATAAAGGTAAACAGTCTTTAATAACCAACCACGGGGTCAATCCCAACACCGGCTTAATAGGATTTTTGGCAAACAAACAAGAAAACAGGTCTCATCTTTCATCCTGATGACAGGAAAATGATAACAGTAGTATGTATATTTATATCTATATTTTTAAGGTATTCAGCTACCCAGGTTAAAACGTAGTACACTCTCATAATGTACTTAAAGTGCTCTATTTTGTGCACTTATTTTGTACTTAATATACAAAAAAAAAACTTCTTTAGTACTTCTTAAGATAATCTTAAGAACATCATAATATAATGTACTTATCTGTGCTATTTTGAGACTCTCATCTCTGTATGAAAAAATGTATTTAGTTACCACTTGTAGTAAACTTGAACCCATCTTTTATACAAAGCATGTCTTCAAATAGCACAGATATGTACACTTAGATGTTCTTAAGAAGTACTAAAGAAGCATGTCCAGTACAAAATTAGTATTTGAAAATAGAGCACTTTAAGTACATTATGGAAGTGTACTTTATTTCACTTAGATAACCTAGCTAGCTATTTTTGTTTGTTGCATTTATTCTGTTTAAGTAATCAAATGTCAGGGAGAAAAAGAAAGTAGTATTGTATGTTTGCAAAAACTACTTAAATGTCCTAATTTAACTAAGTCCTAGTCCTGGATTAATCCAAACCCTGTCCGGGAAACTGCCCCTAAAATATCTGTATATGTGACAGACATGGGTTATGCTTATCTTTCATAGCTTTTTAGGGCATCTTGAGTTAACTTTTTCCCCGCCAGCATTTAAAAAAAAAAAGTTGCCAGCCAGTGCCAGCATTTGTTTATGATTTTCTCAAAAGTTTAATGCCTTACAGAAAACTTTTTGCATTAAATACATTAACAAACTATGGGCTCTATTTTATCGATCTGAAACGCAAGTGCCAAGCGCAAAGCGCAAGTACTTTGTGGGCGGATCTTGGGCGCTGTCGCTATTTTTTCCGGCATGAGAAATAACTCTTGCGCCAGGCGCAAATCAATAAGGGGTTGATCTGAAGTAGGTTCATTATTCATAGGTGTGGTTTGGGCGTCAAATAAACCAATCAGAACGTCATCCAACATTCCCTTTAAACGCAAGTGCGCAAGTTCCATGGCGGGTTGCTATTATTATGACGGATTTACCAGGCGCCCGTCAGGAGCGGTTTACAGCCGAGGAGACCGACATTCTTGTAAGAGCAGTCAAAGACAGAGAAGTTGTTTTGTATGGAGATAGGAGAAACTCGCCCAAATCAGCGTAGGTTAAACAGGTGTGAGAGGAAATAGCCACAATTGTCTCATCAGCTGGCATCCCCATCGTTGCGCCAAGCGCTACAATGATGTCAGGAGACGGGGGAATCCCAAGCTTGCAAGCATAAATCGGGCACGCCATGTAACCGGAGGTGGATCTGCCTACACATGACCTGACACCAGCAGAGGACATCGCTGCGTCCACCCTCACCACTGAAAGGGTTTGGGGGCTTTGAAATCGGACCCAAGAAACGCAACCAAGGTCCAACCCCAAAGTACTCTTACAAATCAAGTTCATATACATTAAGGTTTCTTATGAAAACATTTTAATTATTATTTACATCAAATAAACATAATACAGCCACACAAAAAACTTATGAAAATATTTTAATCGTTATTTGAATGAGAATTTTTTAACGCAGCCACACAATAAATAAAAACTATCACCACAATGCTCACCACAATGATTTCCCTTATCTCGTGTATTAATATTTTTTATTGTAACAATTTATGATTTGCAAAAATAACTGTTCCATCTGTGTAGATTAGATAAGCAAAGTGTGTGCGCGTTGTGCACGCTATACATTTTGGTCAAGCATGCGCCCTTAAAATAGCATAATGAACAACGCGCATCAGGGATGGTTTGCCCCGGAACACGCCTCCTTTTTTGCGCTGAACCGCCCAGGGAGCGCAAGTTCATTCCCTAGTTTGCCGACGTGCGTCTGTGGAGGGAAAAACCCGCTGTGCGCCGGTGCAAAATACGAATGATACATGCGTCACTGACAAAGTCAATTGCGCTGGCTGCAAGATAGGGATATATCAAATAAAACAACAGACCCTCTGCTTTCAAAAAAAAGTTTCATCCTACCCTTATTTGTTATCTTTTTATCACCTATCAAATACGGGTAGATTTCTTAAAAAAAAAAAAAAAATACAATACACAGGGTTGAAAGTATTTGCCATAAGGGGATACTTGTGGGTTTTATAAGTTGTGTAAAAGTGCCACTTGGTGGAAAATAGCGGAAATACGATTTGCAGGAAAAACTTGTCATTGGCAGGGAAGCGTTTTCATTTAATTGTTGATTTTCTTCGTCAATAGCAGAGAAAGAGTTAAACATCTCTATTCATAATCAAGCACTTGCAGAAGACCTGAACCAGACGAGATGCGACCTGTTTTGCAGAATATGGAAGTGTGTTTAGCAAAACCCCCATAACAACGACCAACCACAGCATAATAGACAGCAAACAATGCAGAAGTCTTTAAGACTTAAGATTGTGGTTTCTTCCCATCAATTCTTCAAATTCTAAAAAATGATTTTTCTTTTTTTTGCCATCTGTTCTTCACATGTAAAAAAAAATTTTTTTGCTTCTTTTGCACAATCATCTGCCAACTAATTTCCTTTTACTCTTACATGAACTGGCACCCAACAAATGAACAGAACTTGAAACTGAAGAGAACTAGAGGCATCTGAAAGATTAAAGTGTTAGTTCACCCCAAAAGTACAATTTAATCATAAATCACTTACCCTGTGTCGTTCTAAACCATCAAGTCTTTCGATTGTCTTCAGAACACATTTTTTAGAAATTTTCGATGAGAAAAGTTAGACTGCAGTTAGACTTTCCCAATCAAACCCAAAAAAAAGTATGAAAGACATGGCCAAAAATGGTCCATCAGTAGTGCAAAAATAATATTATGTTCTCCTCCTTGGTCCATATTTTATTAATAAAATAAAATGATTATTAAACTACTGATGGCACATGGTAGCCTGGTTAGCCAGACCTACATCAAGATGTAAGGTCTGGCAACTCTTCACACAAACGGCTCAATGGAAGGGGCGGGATATAAGGTTGTCCCTCAAAATGCCTCTGCACGCAATAGGATAGCGCTATGACGGATCAGAGCAACGAAGAAGGTGACGTAGTTACCGTAACCAGTCGGCAAAACTCCAAACACATCTTTCTTGCTTAAAAAGGACTTCAGTAGGGTTTATTTGCTCTTCTCTCAAAGAAAAACATAAGTCTAAGTCCTCCAGAGTCGCGGCCAAAGCCGCTTCAAAAGATAGCTGTTCGCCAGCAGCAGCAGCCATTCTCTGTTTTCAAGTAGGAACCGTTGCAGCTCTGTCGTCATCATGTTAAGCCCGCCCCACAGACGCTACACACGATGTGATTGGCCTGACCAAATTTTGGTTTTTGGACCGGTTAAGTGTATTGTGAGTGCCTAGACTAAACCCTGGCAGCAAATATATTTTGCGGCCGCTAGGGTGCGTCTAGATTTCTAGGCTAGGCACATGGACCTTTTTGGCCATGTCTTTTATTCTTTTCTGGGCTTGATTGGGAAACTGCAGTCTATGGGACAGTAACAAGCCTCTCGGTTTTCATTAAAAATATCTAAAATGTAATCTAAAAGGACTTGGAGGTTTAAAACGACACAGGGGTTTATGTTTCATGATAAAATTGTAATTTTGGTGTGAACTAACCCCTAATGAGGCAGTGATTTAGGAGGCAGCGTTGGTCATGAAGGCAGCTCTAGAAAACGCATTCGGACAGCCTTTATAGGGAGCGTAATGGAATTCTGAAAGCGCCTTTGTGATAACTAATCTCATATTTAAAAACAACAATACTCATTTCTCTCTAAGAAATGCTATCAAAAGCTGTAAAAAGTAAAAAAAAAAAACTTTATTTACACTAAAACTGTGCTCCAGTTCCTTCTTGGCCCTCATTTATTTTTACGAAATGAGACCAGGCTCAACCAATCACATTCTCCCTCACACACATAGAACTGATAAAGGTATCTCAGGAGACAGGAAGTAACCCAAACATTGGATTCTGAGTGCCTTGATGACTTTCTACCTTGGAACTTTCCGACGTACCCAAAGTGATGGTGATGATGGTAATTACAAACAGGTGTGGTGTGGTGGTAGTCAACATGACTGATGGGTTATGGTGCTAGCCCTGGGAATCTGAGTCTTTATATGACAGTATACATTTGGTACCAATACATGAATATCAGCTGACGTCAATCACTTGTCGTCCGCCATTTTGAGGACCTGAAGTGATCGCAAAAGAACTAGAAGCTATGCCTTCAATATGCTGTGTTTGGATGATTTGGCGTCCGCTCGCCGCCTTCTTCCCAGTCAAGATGTATCGATCTCCAATTGCGACGTAAGGAGGGAGGAGAGTAAAGATGGATAGCTCCTAAAGCATAGTTCCATAAAAATGCACGGATAATTCGTTGTTTTGTCGCAAGTGAAAAACAATATTGACCTTCTAGTTGAAAAAGGAGCCTCATATGAGATTCATTCATTCGCATTCGGAAATCGATTATTTACGTCTGGCAGAGATGACGAGCGGACACCATAACACCCAAAGTCAGTTGTACAAAACCTTTCTTTTTAGTAAACTCTGTGTACACACACAATGTTTTCAATGCTCGCGTTCATGTGTAGAGATCCAGGTGATACTTCGAGCAAAGTTTCATGTTGTGCAAAGTTTCTTCTTATGTTGTAAAATAGTGGTAGTTCGGTAGCAGCGGACAGCGGCTGGAAGAACGCATCAGGGATCGAGTAGGCATCACACCCTAACCAATATATATTTCTTTTAAGTACATTTATTTTTATGACAGTCGAGATGCGACATGTTGTCTTTCGTAGCCCTTTACTGTATCCGTAAGAATCATAGACAGGAAAAGATAAGAAATCCGTAAATCGTAGCAAGCTAGCCAATGCTTGTCAGTAGCCTACTGGTACTCGGTAGGTCCTCAAGATGGCGGCATGACGTAAAAGGTCACATGACTGAAATCCATCTATATGTACCTTTGCGGTACTAATATGAACTCTTTGGGTGCCTAGGTGTACTTTTAGAAAGGTCCCAGTGAGAACCATTTTTTTCTGACAGTGTTAAACAAGTAAAATTACCCACAATCAAGTGAGCTTATGGTAAGAAATGGGGTAAGAAATAACTTGATTTTTTTCTGAAAACAACACTTAATATCAATAATCATTTTGCTTCTTAACCAAATGCATTTTGATTTAAGAATGTTGAGGTATTTGTACTGGAAATCAAGACAAAAACATGTAAGTAAGAAATGTACTTTTTGCATTGGGTTCGTGTTTATTTATGTTTCACAAAATGGAGCATAATACCAAGTTTGGACCAACATGAAAGTTAGTAAATATAAATTTCAATTTTATTTTATTTATTTATATAAAGCGCTTTTCACAATCTTTTCAAAGTAGCTTTACATGAATAGATGCAGGAAAAAACACAGAAAAATCTTAAAACATAAACAGCAGAATACAACGGTTAAGATTAACCATACTAGCGAGCGTAGTAAAAATTTAACCTAAGAGGGTGCTAAGTTAAGCCAATGTCAACAGACTCCCAGGGGTTGAAAAAACCTAAAAACCCGGTGGGCGTAATAAACCCCTAGGAGGGAAATAAAACCCTTGGGAGAGAGCCAAACATAGCTGATTCTATAGAGGATATATTATATAATAGGTAAAAAAAATTTTTTACAATTTTATGGGGATAAAACATTATATATATGTATATTTGCACAGATAAGTAGATAATATGGGGCAGCTGGTGGTCGTTGGTCTGACATCAGCTGGGCATCACGTTTCATACATTTTGGGTGAAATATTCCTTCAGTAGAACCATAATTATACGTTTCTCCCCTATTGGCCACCATCCGGTTAAGGGGATAAACTTCCTGTAATGTCCTGTGCTGTGGTTAACATGTGCGTTTTGCTGTTCAGGGCTCCAAGAGGACAACCCTTCAGACGCAGAGACAGAATGCTGCGACGTTCGATGGGACAGCAGGACGGACAACAGCTCCAAAGGCACTCTCAAAAGAACTCACCCGTCGTGTCAGCACGGGACATCCCTGACATCGTCAGCAGCCTCTAGACTGTGCAACAGCAGACTCAAATTCTGCCTGCTGGTCCTCGTCCTACTTCATACTGTTGCCACTCTCACAGCATCCCACAGTCCCACCGGTTTCAACCTCACCTCCTCCAACTCCTCCAACGAGGAATGATGGGAGTATCCACTCGGTTACAGTGTCGAACCCGATCGCGTGACGGACCGTGGGTAACTGCTGTAATGCTTTTTGGGACCTTTAGTACAGTTCAGGTGGAGACTGTGGACGTGCAATCAACCAAGCAAACAAAACGAACTGAGAAAAGCTGAACCGAACTCTGGACAAATTTAATCAAGCAACAAGAACAAGGGACAACACCGTAGCCTTTGTCGAAAGAGGGCGGAGTTCTCTCGCACCATGTTTTTTTACACTGTGTCTATGATTTAGATTTCTGTTGCACTAGATGACTGCAGAATCTAATTCATGTTTTTCTTTCTTTCTTTCTTTTCATTCGGGTCTTTGTGCAGGAAGGATCGGCATAGTCAGATGAGTTAAATGTACAGTATCAAAGTGAATATTCAAGAGCGAGTGTCTATGTGGGTGACTGGTTGAGCGCGTGTGCATGTGTGCCTGTGCTTGCATTCGTGTGTGTCCACTTAGATGTTCTTCTTTCTATTTGTAATCACAAACTCTCTGAATGCTGCTCTATCCATTATGAGGGTTTCTCTAGAGCCTCTATAGCAGTTTATATATGTTTGAATTTCTGACAAATCTGCTTAGGTAAATACCCCGAAACTCAGATTCTCCCACTAAGATCCTATCCCTGATGTTTTTGTTGCTGATGTAATGTCACTTCCTGGTAGGCCAGGTCACGGTAGCTTTGGGGTCTGGGTATGTTTAAAACATTTTGCTTAAGTGCTTAAAACTAAAAAGGTCCTATTGTATCCAGACTTGGAAATCCTTTTTGTGTTTGTCCCGGGAAAGGAACAACAAAAAGTCCCCAAATCAATTTTTCTGCCCTTAGTAGTAGGCATATCTATTTTATTACGACTATATATTATCTATACAGTATAATTGCATGTTATAATCAGTTTATAACCACACTTGTTTTGACCACACCGCTAAATTTCAAAGGAATAAATCCAAATCCGGTAGCCAGGTATTCTTGGCACATATTTTAAATAGCATCCGAATTGCTATTTTGCAGCACGTACCCAGCCAGTCAGAGCTTATAAAACGAAACACCCCAAACACAGAGAGGATCCATCGTACAGTTTATTTTAAATACTACGTTCCTTACCACAGTAAAGGGCTTACCCATCATGTGTACTCCATACACATTCAGACATTCCTGCAACATTTGCATGTAGAGATTCATGAGGCTTAAGCAACTCAGTGGAAACTATATTCATTTGTTATAAACCTTAAGATATTTAAAATGAACATTGTTTATGAGAAAGTAAGGCATCATTAAGGGCTTTTATATTTTTATTTGTTTTCTACAGGTATTACTCTCTAATGAGGATGTGTCGCTGTGACACAGACGCACACACAAAAAACTAAAGCCTTTTTAGAGACAGATCCCGTGTGAACCTGTCAAATGATACAGTCACACTTCTGTTTCCATACAGTGTTAAAACTCATAAAACATCACAAACATGTCCAAAAGGTAACACTGGCCCTCTACATACACAACATGCACATTTCGTAATTTAGCGCTAAGTATGCTAACTATAAAAATAAATATATTCTAAGTGTTTAGTAGCCACCATTTTGATAGACAACATAATGCATGTCTTTTAACAAACAAATAGGAATACAAATGGGTGACATTTGCCACTTTTAAATGTAATCTTCATTAGCGTAAAATCAAAAAGAGTGGCTGTAATTTTTTTGCATTGCTGACGATCTGAAATATTAGCGATTTTTTGTTGTTGATAAAACACTTAAGAAAATGTAAAATCTTCACTTAAAGAAACGACCCATTTGCCCTTTTGCAATATAAATTAGCATTAGCGAATGACATTTCGAGGTGTCAGAAGCACAAGTGATTTTTTTCGCTAATGATGTTCGGTGGACTTAAAAAGACAAAAAAAAAAGTGTTCAACCTCAATGACCAAATACTTTTACTTTATGTAGTTATTTTTCAATTCCCAGCAAATTAATGCACTTTTGGACCAAGGTGTTAATTTACTTCTTGGCTATTTAAGGCTTTTGAATTTAGTCCAGAGTTTGATCTAATGACTGATTTATTCTCAAGCTGATTCAGGTATATAATAGTCTATTATTAAAGGGACAGTTCATCCAAAAATGAAAATTGTGTCATTTAGTCACCCTCTTGTTATTCTACCCCTGTATGAGTTTCTTTCATCTGTTGAACACAAAAGAAGATGATAATCACAATGTTGATGGCAGTGTTATGGTAAAGATTATGGTGGGTCCCCTTTCTAAGGGTCATTATAGGGTCGCCGTGAGTTCACAAAGTAAGATGTGATCCTGGATCAACGTTTTAATTAAAGAAACCCCCAATTAACCTTAACTCAAACCCTATAACCATTTATTACCCCTTAAAGGGACACTTCACCCATTTGCATTAAGCTTTATATGCATAGTTAGAACCCCAGTCATGTTTTTGAATGGTCATGCTTCATTTCCTCAGTTCCCGCTGAAACAGGAGGAATAAAGATTTCAGTGTTGCACTTCCTTCTTTCAATGATGTAAAAATCATTTTGCATCATTGAAAGAAGGAAGTCCAATATCTTTGGAGAAACACCCCTTTTCTCGGTCAAATAGGCACCAAATTCTAAATGTATGTTACATTTCGACTACAAATATGACACACTTTCAATAGGGATTCATGTTTCTATGGGTGAAATGCTCCTTTAAATTAGTGTAAAATAATAGTTTGGAAAGAATTTTTTAACTCTTTCACCGCCATTGACAAATAATCTTGTCAATTAAGAGAAAACATTTGCATGAAAAAAAACGTGTTCCTGATTAGTTTTTATTGTAATTATGGTTTATGGTAATCTGTAATACCAAGTCTCCACTGGATGGCGCACTTATCCAATTTATAAAAAACTTAAGCAAACAAATATTTATTAATTTTACACTCCGTTTATGTTTTGATAATCATTCTGAATCTGATCTCTAAAAAAATTCCATTTACAATTTTTGAAAAAAAAAACTTATTTAAGAGTTTATAAACAAAGAAAAAAATAACGATAGGGTGAAAGTTTTTTTCCCCTTTTGTTTGTTTGTTTGTTAATTGTTTGTTTGAAAGCAGAGGGCTTGTTCTTTCATTTAAAATTTGTGTAGAATATGTGCTTTAAATTTTTTTCCTGGAAAGCATTTTGTGAAACTTTTGTGAAAATCGCAAAAAATGTTGGCGGGCAACTTTTCAAAAAAAAAAAAAAAAAAAAGGCTGGCAATGAGGTAAAAGCCTCTGAACCAATCATAAATCTAACAATCTGTCAATTCCCCTAGAAAGCAGCGTGAGGTGTACTTGAGAGTTATACTTATTTTAAACAGAAATCTTTTGGATTATTTTAATGCGAAATTAGAACAAGAATTTTAAATGTATGTTGTTGTTTTTTTTTTTTCTAAAAAGCAGGGTACCCCTCTAATTTATATTTTTGTGCTTTATATGGGGTCCCTCAATGCTTATAAGAGGTCTGGGACCGGCCCAGCCCCCGCTCAATTCGAACATTGGTTGACGATTTCCACTGACTTCCATAGTAGGATAAACAAATATGGGGAAAAAACTGTGTTCTTACCATCATTTATCCAAATATCTTTATTTGTGTTCAACATAATAAAGAAATGAATACAGGTTTTGAACAACATGAGGGTGAATAAATCATTTTTGGGTGAACAATCCCTTTAACATTATCACAATTAGGGCTTTTATTCAGTATCGGCAGTATGTTGTCTATCATTTATTTTCATGAACCTGTTTTTTTTAAAACGATGTCATGCAATGTCTTTCAGACCCAAGATCACGATGAAGCAAGTCAGTCCATATGTTAAGGGAAAACAGGCAGAAATCTATTTAGGATGCATAAGGGTCGTCCAGTGTGCAGGGATCGGATTCAGTATGATGAGGATTTCACTAATGAATAATTAGAAGAAACCACAGGGAGCGAGAGAGATGAGCCTCATGAGAGCTTATTAGCTAGTTTATAACCCTGGACATTCGGCTGACACCACCTGCTCGACAGGAGATGGAACAGAAATGGTTCCCTCCGTTTTTCTTCAAATAATTCAACTGGGCCAGAAAAATGGAGATAGTAAGAACAGAAGGGTGAGCGGAGGAATGGATGTCCATCAGTGTCTTTTCACTTCTGGATGTTTGTTACAGCAACACATGCATACATCAGTCGTACGTACATATATGTGCTCCTCACTTGTGTGTATATATTTTTTGTAATGGGTTTGCACCGTGTCGGTTTCTTAATTATGTCAATCAAGGATGGATTGGGGTCCCGGGCACCCGCCTCATTGGAGACACCACACTTTTCTCACAGTTGCGAGATATCCAAATAACAACATTATATTCATAATGAAATTGAAAGTCACAGTTGTGAGAAATAAAGTCGGCCTTATGAGATTGAACACTTTATTTATGTGAAGCACTTTAGTTTACAGTCCTGTTTCTATGTTTGCGTTTATGGGTTTCTCTCAACTCGTGGTTATGTGCCCGGCTCATAATCTGTCCTTGAATATTAATGTGTGCAATGTGATGAATGCCACTGCAGACATCATATTGGAAGCAAATGAAGGATACAATTCATGCAAACCGACTCACATGAAAACCTTCATGATTTGTCTGACTTTGTTACCCTCGTAACATGTTTCTCTGTGTTTGTGGGGTCCAGTCATCATACAGTACGTCTCAGCGACCAACAAGATTGAATGTAACAGATGCCTGCTAATATCACACCACCAAACCTAATATATAAGACATATTTTATGCTTGCACATGTTTGACGGTCATTTCCGAGTACAGATCCAGTTGTGTAAGTAGTACATCACACGGCATAATACACACTTAGCAAGCAGAAATACTTTCTTTTCTCTTTTTGAATCCTGTGGACCTATGCAGCCCTCGACCTCAGTTGTTTTTCTGTTGTAAATACGTTACGAGAATGCTTAACAATGTGTGTCTCCGTTTGATTTCGAGGTTTCCTTGTGTTCTGAGTTGGTGTCCTTTTTTAATCCTCTTTTTTAAGTGTCAGAGATCACTGGTTGGTTTGTGCTGAGATCTAAACTGAGAGCGAAGTGCTTTAATCGCAAGAACTGTCCTCTTGGTCACAACCTTAGCACCTGAAGGCTGTGATGGTATGTGATGTGCAAAGCAATGACTTTAAGAAAAAGAAAAGAAAAAAGGTTTAAAGGCATATAGAGATAACATTATGACTATGACTACTGAAAAAATGATATTATTATACTACCGGTATATTGTAATATTATAGATGATTTAGTTGAGTAACCTATTTAATTTTTTTACAAACTTTGATGAAATAATTTATAAAACAATCTCACGAGTTATGATCTTTTCAAAGGTATGATTATACTGCTAAAATGATTAAAGTTGTGTTCTGATGAAATAAGAAAATCATTTATTTATTTTGTGTGGTTTATTTGGGTGGTCGTGTGTTTTTGAGAGTGTGTGCTGGGTCTAATAAGTGACATTTATAAGTCAAAGGTGATCCTTCATGAAGCCATCAGGGAAGAGCCAAACTAACTAAATGTGTGTTAGGGGTGTCGTGTGTGGCTTGTCATGTCAAAATATGTGAACCTATGTGCATCAGGTGTCATGTCAAAATACGCATCGAAAGGGTTCATGATAAAAGAGATGCTCAAGTCTCACAAGACACTTACTTAACAATAAACTCTGATTACACATGAAATTAAACAAGTAAATGCAAGCGCCTCTTTTATCATAAACCCTAACAAAGCATCCGTAGCAGGCACTTATTTTGACATGACGTGAGGTTCACATCACGCATGGAACACATATTTTGACATGACAAGCTATACACCAGACTGATCTCACGGAAAGTCGTATTATAGTCACGAAAAAATGTGATTCATTTTTTTACTGCCCTGGGCACGAATGTCTTTTTCATGTCACGAAAATTTCTATAAAAAATTAGAATTTCAAAAAAAATTTAGAATTTTGAAATTGTGAATTTCTATAAATTGTTTATCATGTCCTTGGCACGACTTCCTATTTTCTGACTAGGGCTGGGCATAAAAAATAGATTTTTCGATTAATCGTTTTTTTAAAACGTGGTCGATTCAGAATCAATTCTCAAAGAGCAGAATCGATTTTTTTTCCCCATAATTTTTTCTGCAAACATTGAACGTAAGATTAACGTTAATCAACTTACTAGTCTTCTTCACTAGATGTCACTCTCTTTTTTGCCTTGCTCGATGTTACGAAGGAGCCTGTCATTCTTTCATTCAGTGCTTAAAATGGCGGTTTTAGGGGGTTCATCGACGTTGATGCTACCTTCACATAAAAAGTCAGAGGTATGGAGGTATTTTAGATTTCGCAAGCAAGACAACAACGTTAGTGTTGTAGCTTTTAATTTCTTTTTATTAATTACCCACTTGTAAACTTCTGTTCACTGTTATTTTTTTTCAATATAGTATTTGTAGTAAATCTATATTCATTGTGTTGAATCGAGAATAAAAACCGACCCAAGAATCGGAATCGGAAATTGAATCGAGAATCGAAATTGAATCGATTTGATAGCTTGTGAATCGAAATTGAATCGATCTGGAACATCTGAATCGATACCCAGCCCTATTTCTTACCAATGTCGCTTTGGGTTGGGGTCAGAATCACTTTCTGTTATTTTTTGACATCCAAACCCCAACTCCAGGCAAGAATTTAAAAGCGGAAGAAAAACATGTAGAAACCAATATATTAAAGTACATCCTAACCCAAACCCCAAATCTGACCCCAACCCCAAGTTACAATTAGGGCTGGGTATCGATTCAGATGTTCCAGATCGATTCGATTTCGATTCACAAGCTATCAAAACGATTTGATTTCTATTCTCTGTCTAATTTTCGATTCCGATTCTCGACTTGATTTTTATACTTGAATCTTGATTCAACTCAATGAATATAGATTATATAGAATATTATATAATATATTAGAATATAGACTGACTGAATGAATGAATGACAGGCTCGCCTCTCGCTTCTTGGTAACATCGCGCAAGGCAAAAAAAGGGTGACATCTAGTGGAGAATACTAGGAATTAGATTAATGTTAATCTTACGTTCAATGTTTGCGGAAATAAAATTGGAAAAAATGTATTCATGGCCTGTGAGAATCGATTTTGAATCAATCACGAAAAAAGAACGATTAATCGAAAAATAGATTTTTTTCCCGTGCCCTAATGACAATGATTTAAAAATAGGGTGAAAAATGAGAAAACAATACATAAAATGACATGAAAAAGAAAATCATGCCATGGACACAAAAAACTATTTATAGATATTTGTACAAGTGACACGAAAAAGACATTGGTGCTCAAGGCGCGAAAAAAGCTGAATTTCGTGCCATGGATATGAATAGATTGATCAAAAATGTTTGTGAATAACATGACTTTCCATGAGATCATGTTGAGAAACACACATCATGATCCTCGAAAAAAAGTCAGAAGTCGCCACTGCAAACAAATGTTTTTTTTTTTTGTGAAATTGATTATTGTTGATGTGAATGTCAAGCAGACTACACTGTTGCAAGGTCATATCATAGTAGAAATGGGAAGTTATTTAAAGGTCACAATCTTCCTGATCCCATTTTTCAAACCTTAGTTAGTGTGTAATGTCGCTGTTAGAGCATAAATAATACCTGCAAAATGATAAACATGTTTTGATTTCACTATATGTTTATAGGCATGAACAATTTGAGTATAAAAAGAACAATGCTATTGTTAATAAAGATTATGACATTTGACCCATCTGTAAACTATCCAACTATACAAGGTCAGACCTGATTAACCGGACTGCCACACCCTATACTGAGGCCAACATGCTACCAGGTTACAGATATAACAATAACAAAAAAACATCACCCACAGACAGACAAGGCAAAAGTAAAGCCACAAGGACTGTGAGACGACACAAATAGACCTTGCAAGTTTGTTGTTTGTGCAGACAGTTAGGCTACATAAAACCATTTTAATGCAAAAGTCCAAGACTGTAAAGTCTGTACAAAGCCTTTTCAGCAGGCTCTTAAAAGATTTAAAATCTTATAATAGAAACATGTAGCTCCATTAATTTGCCAGTATTGAAGATTTTGAGTGTAGTAATATGCTTCAGAGAGGAAAAAAAGATGTTCTGGGACTGTGAGCAAACTGTAGCCATATCAAGAGAAACTATTTGCTTATTATTGTGATTATTACTGTATTGCACTTTAAAAGAAGATAATTTTTGACAAACTTTATGATTAAATATCACATGAAACTGAAGTTAGGGTGTAGTAGCACTGTTAAAGGGATCCTCCCTTCATAAATAGACTATAGATTATGTCACAGCAGTACTTTTTGCTTTTGCTAGTTGGGAATGAATGCAAATAATGTCTATCTCAACAGTTAGTTTACAGAAACACTTAGTGCAGTGTAAACAGGACCTACAGTAGATTACACTTTTGTGTGATTTATTAGCTTTGTGGGTGACTTTAATTAAAGTTGTAATGTGGGTTTTTTGTGGCATCTAGTGGTGAGATTGCAAATTGCAACCAACCTCACATTGTCTGAGACAACGTAGGGACGAAAACGTCCACTTTAGAGCAGTTTGTCTGTTTATGGATACTGTAGAAAAATGGCTGCGATAAGGAGACCTGTGGTGTGTAGATAAAAATGGCCCTTCTAAGGTAATAAAAACAATACAAATTATTATATAAGGTCTGATAATACCAAAAAAAAATTTTTTTCAAATAATTCAAAGGACCGGAGTCAATTATTCCTCTGGCAAACATTGCTCTGGTGCCTATTTTTAAGACATTTGACAGGTTAGGTGTGCGTTTATCGAAAAATATAATATGATAATCAACACCTATGGAACATTTCGCAACCAATCAGAATAAAGCATTCGACAGTCCTGTGGTATAATTAAAATTAAAACCTTGCTTATTAAAACCTGCTTTAACTGCCGAGCTAAACGGTTGAGCACATTTTGAGTCCCTATATTTTATTGATTTTAATTTAATTTTATTGTTTAAATGGTAATCAGCTTATGGATCATAAGGCATCCGAATAGATATTAAATCCATAAGAATTTATATGATGGGTTTATTTCCTTTTTTTGCAGGTTGTCGTCCAAGGTCTTAATGTACACTTAAACACTGTCTGAAGAAAATGCACAGACCTAAACAGTAGCCTACTATTAGTGTTGTAGTAGTCTATATATAAAATTAAATTTGTGTAAGCTAGGCCTATCAAATGTATACGTTTAATAATGTTTCATAATGTAAATATGTTTTTACCCAGCTTTGTATTCTCTTAGACACCATAAACTAAATTACAGCCAAAACACAGTTACAACACAGGATATACTGCTGGTTGTTAATACTGCAAGAGTACATGAAAAAATAAATACTTGCAACAAGCTAACAAAAATATTTCAGGAAACCATTACCACAGTATGTAAAGCGCATTTAAAATAGAACTGGGAATGATGCAATCTTCAAATCATGATTCGTAAAGATTGAATTATTATTATTATCAGCTGCGTTTACACTTGGCATTAACATGCGACCTGTATCCGGATGTTGTCCACATACACATTGAAAAGACAAGTGTAAACGCGTCTGTGATCGGAATGTTATCCGATCTGTGTGTCCTGATGCAGAGGTAGTCGAGGACGCTTTGTGATCGGATCTCAGTGTAATGTAAACGCAATCCAGCCATCGTATCTGCATTTACAGGTCAACGTCACAAAAAACCCCGCCCACTATCATCTCCTCTCACTGACAACTGTCAAAAATAAAGGACGTTAGGTCATGGAGCGCAGGTGAGAGACGCATACATTCATATTTGTGGAGCAATGAAAGCTACGCTTAAAAGTATCTTAATAAATCGATATTCAAAAGCATTTTAACACTGCTGACTGTATTTAAGTTATTCAGGCATATGTTATATGTTCCTATTCATAGAGAGATTTAATATTTAATGGCAGAATTCAGGATCGTTATAATGTTTGAGTTTCCATGGCGACATATCAACGTGAATGTTCCGCTTGTTTCTGGTCAATCGGCTGTTTCTGTCTCATTTAACACATTTTAAGTTACTTTAAAACACGTACAAACCATAATAACATTAACCAAATACATTTATTCAGTGTTGGTTTTATGCAAGGTTACTTATATGTGTTTGTAAATTACATTACTTCTTACGCACTATGAACAGGAAATTTAGGAAATTTTTAGCTCTTTTAATTAAATCATATTAAAATTACCAGGAAACATAACTAACAACAGTTTATGGTTAAAATATAAATATACATATACGTTTAGGCAGAGGCAAAAGCCCGTTATTACGGCAGAATAAAACAGTGGAGTCGGTCATGTTTCACACGGATTTTGTTGTTGATTTAAAGCATGCGGGTGAAAGTCAAGTTCAGGTAAAGTTAAACAGGACATTCATCCGCGGTGCGGACGCTATAAGGCTTTTAAAGATAAGGCTTTTAAAGCTAAAAAATATAACGCTTAAAATGTGGACATCACGGTTGTTGGGGTTGCTAGTTATTCTCTGCTGTTCAGTAGCACTGTACAATACGGGATTGCGGTTAGCGCGAAAACCCTAAATCGTGTGGCTAAAGACAGCTGTACCCACTTTGATTGACAGCTATCCACCCAGCGCGCGTCTCCCCGCACGGGATCCGATCACACATCCAGATACAGAAGCCACATTTATGTGACAAATGTAAACGCGCCGTGTCCTGATATACGGATGATCGGATCTGCGTGAACGGATCACCGAGATCGCATGTTGATGCAAAATGTAAACGCAGCCTATTATTGTTGTAAATCCCTCATAAAAGAATGTTTGTTCTTAATATTGTATTGAACTAAAACATTGAACTAACCGTAAGCAAATTGGTTCCGCCGTTTCCACCCGGAAGCTCCTAGACGCGACACAAGTGCACAGCAGCATTTCAGGCTAGATTTGTTGCTAGCCACAGTGGACCAGCTGAAATTTCACGGGATGTGTGTGTAGATGACAATTTTACCTGCTTGTTACCCGACCTCTCCGAAGATGTGTCGCTAAATAATGCGCTAACGTGAGTAGTTTTATATGCGGTTGTTAGCAGATGTGTGTTTGACTGTGCTAGCAGGTTGATTAGCAGTGCAGTAACTTACATGAAGTCCAGAGGGAAAGCTGCTGTCAAAAACTGTCAACATCAATCTGTCATCTGTGTGTTTATGATACGTGTCAGCTGTATTAGAATCTGGGGTGTTTCTCATTTAAGATGTCAACAGCTGACTGAAAATCCAGCATACATTTTGAGCTAAATGCGAGGTCTGTAATGCGGATACACATTGATCTGTTTAACTAACTTACATGATTTTATTTTATTTGTACAGTATGTTGTTTAGGAAAACCAGGTGTTTGAACTTTACATGGGCTGCATAAAAACTGATCTGAATTCCAGTGTAATTGTGGAACGACTGGTCAAGACTGGACTTGGTCCCTAAATACCCTAAGGGGTGTAACATAGCTTTCTGTTTTACCAGAGATGGCCTGAAATGAGTCAGATTTTAAATATCTATATAATGTATATTCATATGCATGTATTTGAACATACAGTGCACTACAAAGAGTACTGTGGTGGTACATTGATGGTATCATACTTTGGTATTTCATTTTTATACCATGGTAGGGGTGGGCACAAGAAATGCTATGCCACGCATGCATATCACTTTAAAAATAAACATACATACAGCATATTTTCCCTCTTTTTTAACTATATAGTCATAATATGAAGTATAAGATGACAGCTTAGGATGGATGAAATCATGACTTAAAACAGAAAATCTAATATAACATATGAATAGTTTTAACTCAAAGCCATTGTAAAATAGATTATATATATGCACATATGTCTGCATTTTATAAAATCCAACATTAACGTGCCAAGTTGTGATGACCATAAGCAACTATTAATAATAATAACACTTGTTAATAATAATCTACTATCAATCTGACTGGCTGTATTTCTCCAGATTGCATCTACAGTGAGTTTGGAGACTCTCTTGTCATCCCGGTCGTCATGGAGAAGCCATGGAGGTTATGGGGGGCACTGGAGGCGTGTTTGCTGACCCTTTGCGCGTGGTCTTGGGGAGCCTGTCGCCTCTCCCTGCTTGCCCTCATTCTGACCTTCCACCTATACGGGGGCTTCATACTGCTGGGACTCATTTTGGCATCTGTGGCGGGAATCCTGTACAAGTTCCAGGACGTGCTGCTTTACTTTCCCGATCAGCCATCATCCTCCCGCCTTTACGTTCCCATGCCAACGGGAATCCCGCACGAGAACGTGTACGTCCGCACTAAGGACGGCGTGCGGCTCAACCTCATCCTGCTACGTTACACCGGTGAAAACCCTGCTTCCGCCCCAACCATTTTGTATTTCCATGGCAACGCAGGGAACATCGGCCACCGTGTGCCTAACGCCCTGCTTATGCTGGTCAATCTAAAATCCAACGTGGTTCTGGTGGACTACAGAGGCTATGGAAAGAGCGACGGGGAACCTAGCGAGGAGGGACTTTACCAGGACGCCGAGGCCACGTTAGATTACATCATGACCCGGCCGGACATCGACAAGACGAAAGTGGTTCTGTTCGGACGGTCGTTGGGAGGTGCGGTAGCTATCCGTCTGGCTTCGGGCAACCCTCACCGAGTGGCCGCCATCATGGTGGAGAACACTTTCCTGAGCATCCCGCACATGGCGGCCACACTATTTTCGTTCTTTCCCATGCGCTACCTGCCTCTGTGGTGCTACAAGAACAAATTCCTGTCCCATAGGCATGTGACAGGGTGCCGTATGCCGTCTCTCTTTATCTCGGGCTTATCAGACCAACTCATCCCCCCTGTAATGATGAAACAGCTGTACGAATTGTCTCCGTCTCGGACTAAACGCCTTGGAATCTTTCCGGAGGGTACGCACAATGACACCTGGCAGTGCCAAGGGTATTTCGCAGCTCTGGAGCAGTTTATGAAGGAACTGCTTAAAAACCACGCCAGAGAAGAGACAGCCCAGGGTGCAGTTAATGTCACTATTATATAAAAAATAACTGCTATGAATCTAAACCCTATCAGAATGTACAAGTTATGCTTTTGTTTATTCTTTTTTCCAACTCGTTATGCTTTTTTTCATTGATCACACACAACAAGAATTTATTATTTACTATTTAAATTATGTCCTAAAGGAGGCCACCGGACGTCATTGGGATTTTTGAATGCATCGTTTAATCACTTCTTACTTCTTTGTAATTTTTACATGGAAATACATCCACATCGACTAACAAGTGTATACACAATGTCCTCACCAACTGCAAATTAAAAAAACTAGAAAATAAAATTCGATGAATTTGGCTATATGTATACATTGTGTAGATTATTCTGGTAACGCTTTACAGTAAGGTTGTGTACTTTAAAACTTAAAGGGACAATCCACTTTAAAAAAAAAATATGCTAATTTTCTATCTCCCCAGAGTTAAACATTTGGTTTTTACTGTTTTGGAATCCATTCAACTGATCTCCGGGTCTGAGGGGACCACTTTTAGCATAGCTTAGCATAAACCATTGAATCTGATTAGACCATTAGCATCACGTTAAAAAATAACCAAGGAGTTTCGATAATTTTCCTATTTAAAACTTGACTCTTCTATAGTTACGCACTGCATGCCCGAAAATAGTCCCCTTGGTTACTTTTAATAGTCCTTGATTATAATAGTTTTAAACAGGAAAAATATCGAAACTCTTTGGTTATTTTTAGGTGTGATGCTAATGGTCTAATCAGATTTAATGGATTGTGCTAAGCTATGCTAAAAGTGGGACCGCCAGACCCGGAAATCAGCTGAATTGATTCCAAAATGGTAAAAATCAAATGTTTAACTCTAGGGGAACTGGAAAATATTTTCAAAAAAGTAGTGTGTCCCTTTAATGCATATGAACAGCAACAGCATTTATCAACTGGGTTTATTGTTAAAGGGATAGTTTACCCAAAAATAAACGAAAAGTCTGCCATTTACTCACCTTCATGTTGTTATAAACCCGTATAATGAACACAAAGCAAGATATTTGTAATCAAGCGGTACGCATGAGCACCATTGACCTCCATAGAAAGGAAAAATAATACTTTGGAAGTCAGCGGGTCTGAAAAATGTTTAAGTTACAAACATTTTTCAAAATATTTCCTTTGTGTTCAGCAGAATAAAGAAATGTATGCAGGTTTGTAAAAACTTGAGGCAGAATTTTCATTTTTTTAACAAATAATAATGTAAACAACTTTCAGTGGAAAAAAAATATGCACATTAGCCAAAGTCAATAAATGCTGTATTCATTCAGTTAAGCTGTTATGTATACAGCCACATTGTGAAGTGTTACAATTTAGATTTTTATGTGAAACAGAACAGAGGGCTCAGTTATACTTTGAATCATTTTTGCCTTTCAAATGCCAGTGAATACAGTCATGGATCACGGGCAACTGATCCCAATCATCTTGTCTACCATATTTCACTCATTCAAGTTTACTGTAGTCGTCTGTCATTTGTTAGAGATTTATTTATAACACAGCCTTCTTTTAACAGAAGGTTTAAAATCCACTCAGGAAATCGGCTCATTGTGATTCAATCTCGCGTTTTGTATTTGCATTTCGAGCTGTGTTTGAGAAGTGTTGATGGTGGCTGAAGTACACTGTGAGCGCTGAACAAAAATACCATTGCAAAAAGCCTAAAGTATCTTTTTTCTCTGTCTCTCAGGCTTTGTGATCTTTTAACAGAACGAGTGAAATCGCACATAACAGCTGCTTGACAGTGATCCAAGCACAGTCCATTTGCACAGGTTGTAAATTAAACTTTTCCATTATTTAAATCAGGACAAGTGCTTATCATCAAATCTCTGCCGATGACCTGTTTTATTTGGATCATGTTTGAATGACTGCCCATTTGTAGCCACATTCTGTTTTTTTTTTCCTAAAAGAAAATAAAAGTTAATGGTAAATAAAACGCTGCCATTATTTTTACCTTCCAGCTCACAGAGTTAATTTTAAATAATGATGAAAGTAAACAGTGGACAACAAAAAAAAAAACAATTTTATTCTTAAAATTCAACTTTTCGCATATTCACCTATGCATGTCACGTTTGGTCCATGACATGTAAAATTTGATCATTGAGTCAAACCTATAGCACAACATTAACTCCATATTTAAATTTTCGACAAATCAAATCAGATTGAAAGGTTTGGGTGGAAATAAGATTTTTTTTAAATAAATATCATGTCATGATTAACTCACCCAAAATTTGCTCCAAACCTATATACATTTCTTTGTTCTGCTGATTTTTTTTTTTATGTTAATAGTCAAACAGAGCTGGGGCACCATTCACTTCCTTAGTATTATTTTTAAAGTATATTCGATTGAACTCTCAATTTGAAAGGCATACATTTTGATCAGTTAATATAATGCATCAGAGATAAAACACAGGAAGAAGGTTCAGTAAAAGTTTGTCTTTTCCATAAGTTTGGTTTTAGTATTAAATGATCCTGAACCGTGGACTTTGCAACCCTGCTCCATCATGTAGTGTTGCATCAATGCATATCCAAGTCTGTAATAACTGCATGCTTTAGACGATCAGCACATTTTGTTCAACTCTGGTGCACTTTTCCATTTGCGTTCCTTGTAATGTGATGACAGATTTCGAAGCATTTGCATGCAAATATTGATATCTTTGAACCAGGGGTTATGTCAGGCTTCCAAAGTCCACCTTTCAAGATTGGGTTGATTAGGACTTTTGGTTTTCAGATGTGATTGAGAGATTGTTTGTATAGAAGCTTTAGATATATTCAGTTGTGAGTTATTTATGTTTTTTTAGTAAAAACAGGATGGTTGTATCCAAGGAGTGGGATGGGGGAACCAGCTGATGCAGGGGAAGGCAAATGAGTGGTTTTCGTACATAATTGTTTAGTAGGGATGCACCGATATATCGGCCTGTATCCTACTATGCAGCCAATGATAAAGTTGTATAAGAACTCATGCTTTGCTTTTGTATTTTGAATTGGGTGACAGTGTTGCAGTTTGTTCGCTGTGCACTTTTAGGATTTCAGAGCATAATAATTTAAACAATAATTACAAAGCAAAACTATCACTTTCAGTGGATGTCATTCAAAGTAATTAAATATCAATGTTGGCACAGAAATTTTGCATAGATGCATCCTTTATTTTTACCTTTAAATCTTTCACTTAAAGGAAATACTTTATCATTGGAACGATAAATGGTCATTTGAGGAATTGTGGGTAATTCTTCACAATTTAAATATGATATGATTTTCAGTTTCATTGTTTCCAAGCCTTTTGTTCAATCACAGTTATGTGCCATGATACTCTCTTGAATGTCTGTGTGGTTGAGTGTAACTTTTGGATACTGTATAACATAAACATTGATACAAAGATGCTAAAATGTCATGATTTAATATAAATACATAGTTTGACTGATAAAAATATTCTTGGCATGTTCTGGCCGTTATCTGGGGCTAGTTTGTATGTTCTCATTTCATCTTGTTCCTGAACTGAATATATTAAATATAATATCAAGCCCTGCTCATTTGCATTTTTACAGCAAAAGACTTTAAGATCTGAATGTGTCTCATGCTTTTTTCAATACATATGTGTTTTAAACTATGGATTTTCTAGTCGAACCATTTTCTCATGTAAATATAATTAAATCACACTTTCTATTTTCCGTCTGGTGACATGCAATAAAGAAATCAAACCCTTCTGATAACTTTGCCGCCCAGCGTCTGATTTTAAAGTGTCTGCTTCCTCTTTCACCATGGATACAATGCTTTAAAAAGAGTCTGTGTTTTTATTAGTCATTGTAATTTATGCTTACATATGCACTGTTGATTTATAACGGACAAATATAACAAAGACACTTTCATATTCACTATTCATTGCCATGACATTTTCCGCTTTTTTTGGAGGTGGTGACAAAGCAACTTTCGGTTGCATTGCAGCGCTCAGTACAGTAGGCGTGGAAAGCTTGGCAGGAAAGGGAGAACATTGGTGCGAAAACCAAACTGTTAGCTAAAGACGTAAAGGCAAGACTTGAACTGTAAAACCTTTAACAGCTAGAGTTTTCTTTTCCCCACATCTACAAATTTAACTGATACGACATCAGGAACAAGGTTGCTCATGCAGAAGAGCTTTAGTCTGTGGATTATCTCTGATCCAGAAATGTTCACTGCGAGGATCTCAAATGATTGAAGTCATGTTTTGAGGTGAGTTGAAATCAGCTTGTAGAAAATAAATATCAAAGAGATTTTGCTCATGAATAATTCTCTTTTCTAGAAGTTTGTTTTCATCATGCCTGCTGGAGATATTGGCTCGTGTCGGGGTGAAAGTGGAAGGCTGCCCTGGGTGTTCGTGGTCCTGGTTCTTGCCGTCGTCACCTCTTCTTCCCTCTCTGTTCTTTCCCTGTATCATGTTCTGGCTCTGCAGGCCGAGGTGGAGGGTCTGAGAGCCGAAGTGGGCCGAAAGAGAGAGGAACACAGCGGGAAACTGGAAGAACCTGTGGAGGGAGCAGAGAAACTGACCCAGCACCAGAAACAAGAGGAGTGCCAGGACACAATTGAGGTGAGGACAATAATACCTGGAATGAATTGTATCGAGTACTTTGTAAAAGTTATTTAAAAGGAACTTGATGATTAGTGAAGACCAAGTCAAGTCGGGTTGTTACAAATATAGCTTTTTGTATCTTAAACTCTAAGCTTTGTGTCTATATGGAAATCGCCTTTTTGAGAATGACCAGAAAATATATACTGGACTCCAATACGTATAAGCTTAATACATAAAACATACAGGGGAGGTTACCTGGACAGGGCTTATCCTAGACCCAGACTAAAATGCATGTTTGAGCTGCCTTTACTTCAAAACACCTACGGTACTGTGCAAAAGTCTTAGGCCACCACCACCAGACTTGTTGTTTTAGAAGTTTTAATGTCCATCCATATTTATTTTTCATTCTATAAGGTACAAACAGAAAATACAGGAAATATGTAAAAAAAAAAAATCCTCAGTGTTTAATGTGACCTCTCTTGGCACTAAACACATCTTGAGCGTAATGAAGTAAAAAGACTAATTTCTTAAAATTAGACATTAGGATTTAATTTTATTTAGGTTTAAGAGATCCTGCAGTTTTCTGTTATTGCTCAAGTGGAAGGGGAGTTTACCTTAAAAACTTGACACATCAGTTTACATTTTTATACAGTTTTAATACTAAACTGTGGGATTAATCCAGGACTAGGCCTTAGTTATATTTTTATAGTTATATCGGGAAATTTAATAGTTTGATATAACTTTATAATAAGGCTCCATGAATCACAATAAAGTAATACCTAAATAAATTCTTACTTAAATATGAAGTAATGCTGAATTAAAGCATGTACTAATCATAAACTAACTACAAATATGACTCAACACATTAATTCATTCATTAATACATTAACTAACAACTAAAAACATGTTGGGGCAGTTTCCCGGACAGGTTTAAGTTGTATTAGTAAGTTTATGTTTGTTTTACAAACAAACCTTACAAAAAACAATACTGGTGTGCAGAGTTGTATAGTACTTAAGTGTTTGTACTTTCTGCATAAAAGTAAATTTTCATTTAATCGTATCTTATTAGTGTTTTTCTTTGGAAAACATACATTCCAAAACACATTATCATAATTTTTACTCCACTATATTTCATAATTTGAAGTTTTTTGTTTATATTTAATATTTAAGTACATTAAACATTTAGTAATTGTTTGTACTTTTACTCAAGAAAGTAAAAGTACACAATTTTTATGTAATTAGGCATTAAATCAATTTTCATATGCAAAATATAATGAATACACAGTATGATTCTATGCTTTAGAATGTAGTGAAAAGTTTTTACTAAAGAAAAGTAAATTTTTTCCCAAGACAAACACTCTGATAAAGCACAGATGCTTGGAGAATGTAACTAAAATACTTAAGTATTATACACCTCTGCTGGTGTGCATATTGAGACAAAACAATGGCACTGATATATTTTAAGGTATGTCAGTATAAGATGTTTTTAAAGTAAGGCAGCACAAACACGCATTTTGAAAATTTGCTCATTTTCGATCTCCCCTAGAGTTAAACATTTGATTTTTACCGTTTTGGAATACATTCGTCCGATCTCCGGGTCTGGCGCTAGCACTTTTAGCATAGCTTAGCATAATCCATTGAATCTGATCAGACCATTAGCATCTCGTTAAAAAATAACCAAAGAGTTTCAATATTTTTCCTATTTAAATCTTGACTCTTCTGTAGTTACATCGTGCACAAAGACCGAGAGAAAATTAAAAGTTGTGATTTTCTAGGCCAATATGGCTAGGAACTATACTCTCATTCTGCCGTAATAATCAAGGACTTTGCTGATGTAACATGGCTGCAGCAGCCGCAATGATATTACGCACTGCCCGAAAATAGTCCCCTTGATTACTTAAATGGCAGGTGCTTCAGCCATGTTACAGCAGCAAAGTCCTTGATTATTACGCCAGAATGAAAGTATAGTTCCTAGCCATATTGGCCTAGAAAATCCCAACTTTTAATTTTCCGTCGGTCTTAGTACACAATGTAACTACAGAAGAGTCAAGGTTTATTTAGAAAAAATATCGAAACTCTTTGGTTATTTTTTAGTGTGATGATAATGGTCTAATCACATTCAATGGATTATGCTAAGATAAAGTGGTACTGCTAGACCCGAAGATCAGCTCAATGATTCCAAAAGGGTAAGAATCAAATGTTTAAGTCAAGGGGAGCTGCAAAATTAGCATATTTTCAAAAAAGTGGAGTGTCCCTATACAGACTCTTCATTAGTTTATTGTTAGTACATGCATTAGTTCATGTTGAAGTAAAAATGAATGTATGTCTTAGTTCATTAGGTGGTGTTTTCCCAGACAGGGATTATCTAAAACCAGGACTAGGCCTTAGTTTACTTAGAAAATATAACTACACTGTAAAAAATTAGCTGTAATTATGCATTAACTTTGAACAAACTGTTGCCAGTAAATAACATAAATGTAAAATCTACAGTAAGTTACTGGCAACCAGTTGCCAGTAATACTGTCATTTCTACAGAAATTTTTTACAGTGTAGTTTTAACAAATATGCCTTACTAAAAACATTGCTTGTGTGCATTTCGAGATTAAACAAAGGGCACTGATGTATGTAAGCAATTAGGTACGAGAGGTTGTGCTCTATCGTGAATAATCGGTTACCACATCATATTAAAGTAAAAAAAATATTAGTGCAACTTTCATCAAGCTAAATCAATAAAAAGCATTCCTTCCGCTAGAAAAAATAGTCCCTGACCATTAACAAAAATGTGTTCCAATGTGTAATATGCATGAAAGCTCAAATAAAAACAACAAACCGATATGTGTGGTTGCTAAGGGTGTTGCTAAGGGCGCAGTGATAAACAGAACCGTTGGGTGAAGCGGTCATAGCCGTGTTTTATGGTGAATAAAGCACACCTATTGACCAATCAGAATCAAGGATTGGAACCAACCGTTGTATAAGTTAAGATATGTCAGTGCAGGTTGTGTTTGTGCAGTTTGGACACCTCTTACATTTATTTTAGTCTTGGACTAGTGTAATCCCTGTCCGGGAAACCGCCCCTATGATTCATGGACCCTTATTATAAAGTGTGACTAATAGTTTTTATAAACATTCCTTACAAAAAACATTA
This sequence comes from Paramisgurnus dabryanus, assembly GCF_030506205.2. Taxonomy (NCBI): domain Eukaryota; kingdom Metazoa; phylum Chordata; class Actinopteri; order Cypriniformes; family Cobitidae; genus Paramisgurnus; species Paramisgurnus dabryanus. Next base: position 27,365,873 of record NC_133351.1, read on the forward strand.
CTGGTGTGCATCTTGAGACGAAACTAAGGCACTGATGTATGTTAAGATATGTCAGTGCAAGATGTTTTTATTTTTTAGTTATGACAGCTCAAACATACAATAGTCTGGAACAAGTCTTAAGCGTTACAAAAAATAATGTTATGTTTCATAATGAATATGTTAACTCAAATACATTCAACAAAAATTATTTAAAATATTATATACAAGAAAAAGAAAAAAAATAGTAACATACGACAATTTTTTTTTTTTTGAAGGGGGGTTCTTCTGTGGCTTCACTTCTATGGCATCAATTTTTTTTTAAGTATTTTTTTATGTACCTAACAAACCAGAGCCTATTGTAACACCACTAACACCATAACTTGTCTAAACTGGTCTAAGCTGTTATATTCAGCAGGTCTCTGTATGTTTGAAATCAGTCACATTTTGTGTGTTTTTCAAGTGTCTACAGCAAACTAAGATGGTTAATACCACACCAAACCACAATGAAATGACAAAAAGAAGTCTTGGTCAACTATCAGGCAAGCCCACATCTCTATTATTTATCTTACAATCATATCATTACAGTTCTCCATCTGTTTTCGTGCAGACACGTTTTGCCTACAGTAGATGTTTGTTCGAGCATTTTTGAAGATGTGGATAGATGCAGCTAAAGTCTCTTTCTCCACTTTACTCTAAATAGATGTGGGGTTTTTACCGTTTGCTAAGAGCGACGGTGTGGGACACAAAGTCTCCTTGATGGTGCAAGATTAAAACCACTTAATTTAAAAACATGCACATTGTGCAATAGTTCACCAATACCCATTTACATATCCTCTTCCTTTATGAGTCACCGCATGCAAAACCTGATTAGATTATTATTAAAGCTGCCAAAGCACCACTGCTAGCAATGCACAGCTGTGATGTTTTTTTTTGTATTATTCACAAATACATGTAAAACTTAATCATTGTACATCATTTGCCTGTTCAAATATAAACTCTTCTGACTTTCCGCAGAAATTCAGCCGTGCTTGCAGATGATGGGGGACAATAAGAAAAAAACCTTTCAGAAGGGTAATGAAGGAGTTATAAATTGCTAGTGTTTTTGTTTTAAAGGTTCATATCATCAAAAACAGAGCATTTATGCGTCAGTGGCATTTTATGTAATAAAAACCAGACTGATAAAACTGATAAAACCCACGGCTGTGGTTATCAAACCTTGTGTTGTTTCTGGCACCTGCGTACATACAGTACTACTGAGTAACTAAAGTTTATGGTTAAGTTCCCTGATCATTTCAGTACAATGTCTGTGTGGCACATTTTATTTGTTTTTGCTCAGAGTTTGCTTTAGAAATGTCCACAGCGGTCCCATGGCAGACGGGAATTAAGCGTGGCTCCGCCCTGGAGGAAGACCAGGGCACCATTTTAGTCAAAGAAGAAGGATTCTTCTTCATCTATAGTCAGGTACATCAATGTTATTACAGTATCACACATGCTTGAGGCTTCTTTGACCTTTCAAGTAAACTTTGTGACATCCCAACACAGTGCTATGTTTTCTTCCTCAAAACTTGAAGCTCTCCTTTTCCCAGGTGTACTACATAGACCCCATGTTCGCCATGGGCCACATTGTGATTCGTATAAAGAAGAACGTTGTAGGTGATGAGAGTCAACACGTGGTTCTGTTTCGCTGCATTCAGAGCACAAATCAAGTCCGGTATTACAACACCTGCTACACTGGGGGTCAGTTTACTTCTTAATGTTTATCAGCATTACAAAAAGAACGCATAGATAGATAGTGTATAAATATATAAAGATACATGAACTGTCAAATATAAATAAATATAACTGATTGTGTAATGTGCAGGTGTAGTGAAGCTGGACCCTGGGGACAAACTGGAGCTTCTGATACCTCGTTCCCAAGCAAATATTTCTCTGGATGGGGATTCCACTTTCTTTGGAGCAATTAAACTGGCCTGAGTATAGGGCAAGACTTTGGGACACATGTGCTGGTACTGCGATCTGGACATGACTTCATGCATGTACATACAAGAGCTGTTTAGTAATCTAAAACTGACGGAAAAGGGAATTTTTAACACCAGCTACAGTTCACAACCCAGTGGCACTTTCACCGCGGGCGCTAGTGACGTGAACGGATGTGTGATGATGTTTTTTCCGCTTGTTTTGTTTATGCAGAGTGTTTACCGCACATGACTCATAGCTCAGTTCATATATAATACGAATGTACTTGATTCACACATATAATACATTTCGCACAATATATTAGTGCATTCAATTCCAAATCTTAAAATCTAATCCCATACTGAATATTTCATTTCACTTGGAAACACATGCTGTTGCGTTGCATTTTGGACTATGACACATTTACTTTTCTTTGTATACACTTTATTTGTTAGTATTGTAAGGAAAATTATTTGTGTTTTTAGAGTACAATGAAAACAAATTGTTTATTATAATGTTACAGAAAAAAATATTTTGTGCCTATTGGTTAATGGACAGTTAATGCTTACAAAGCACTTTAATTATTTCAGGAGAAGGCTTTAGTATCATTTAACACCATTTCAGTTTAAGATGTAGTTGTCATCATTCTCGAACAGCAGATGGCGACATTTTCACGTTGTGGAGCCACTGTGACGTTAAAGTAAAAGCATTTCTTTGTGTTACTGTATGTACTGTATGTGCTTTAGGTCACTCTCACAAAAACAGCCTGTCTCTTCAATCTCTGAGCAGATGTTGTGAAGAAATTAGATGGCATCATACATCAAAACACAGTTGCTTAACTACTGAAGTGTCTCGTGTCTTTTGTAAGAAATAGAACAGATTGCTTTGTTTAGCAAGTGACAATTTTCTATTACATATTATAGTTTGCAATTACAAGATGCTTTAATTTGTTTATGGGGCACTGACAAAATAAAGAGGACTTTTTTACGAGCCTATAAGTAAATCCTGTCGTGATCATTGGGGTGCACATGGTTTTAAAGTGTAACAGAGTTTTGATCTGTTTTGTGGTGTGCACATTTACAGACCACTAGACGGCAGCATAGTCATTTAAAACACCCAAATAAAGATGAACAGGCCTGATAGGATTTAAACAGGTTTTTGATTTATTTAATCTATATTCATAAATAGAGAGTGGATGATGTTACATGCAAAGCCTCTAATTAATATTTTTTTAATGTAATGCGCCCTATCTTTCCTTACAGCTCATAACTTACAAAACTGGTAAAAATGTATGATATTTAATTCTAAATAAAAGTGTTGCGAAATGCATAAATTTAAATATCAATATATTCATATTTCTGTATATGAATATAACTTTACCCATGACCTTGAAATGAGCAATTAGCTGTTAGGTGTTAAATCAGTTTAACTATTCATAAAGGAAGAAACATGCACTTACACGGTTTACTTTACTTTTCTGGGCCTCATTTATAAAATGCTTCGTAGAAAACATCCTACATTTGATCTTATGATCATTTATCAAAAATAAAAATAAGATTTCTTTTTTCTTAAACACTTAATTTAAGCAAAATTTTCTCATCCCTATTGGCAGAAATTTTTGCTTGTTTTAATCACAAATTCACTTAAAATGTATAATTTTTGTCTAAAAACTAGACTTGACTAAAAATTCTGCCAATGGGGTAAGCAATTTTTTCTTGAATTTTTCTTGAATTTAGTGTTTAAGAAAAATGTTCAAGATTTTTTTGCTTACCCCATTGGCAGATTTTTTTGCTTGTTTTACACAAAACCACTTACGTTTGTTATTTTTGGTCTAAAAACTAGACTTATTTTCTTACGTAATTTTGCTCATCAAGAAAATACATCTTGCTTTAAGAATTTTAGGTATTTCTATTGAAAACAAGACAAAAATACTAAGAACGTCAGATTTCAATTTTTTTTAGTATTTTTGTTTTGTTTTCAGTAAAAATATAAAAAAAATTCTTAAATTAAAAAAAATCAAATTTAAACAATTTTGCAAAAATTCTGTCAATGGGGTAAGCAATTTTTTCTTGAATTTTTCTTGAATTTAGTGTTTAAGAAAAATGTTCAAGATTTTTTTGCTTACCCCATTGGCAGATTTTTTTGCTTGTTTTACACAAAACCACTTACGTTTGTTATTTTTGGTCTAAAAACTAGACTTATTTTCTTACGTAATTTTGCTCATCAAGAAAATACATCTTGCTTTAAGAATTTTAGGTATTTCTACTGAAAACAAGACAAAAATACTAAGAACGTCAGATTTCGATTTTTTTTTAGTATTTTTGTCTTGTTTTCAGTAAAAATATAAAAAATATTCTTAAATTAAAAAAAATCAAATTTAAACAATTTTGCAAAAATTCTGTCAATGGGGTAAGCAATTTTTTCTTGAATTTTTCTTGAATTTAGTGTTTAAGAAAAATGTTCAAGATTTTTTGCTTACCCCATTGGCAGATTTTTTTGCTTGTTTTATGCACAAAACCACTTACGTTTGGTATTTTTGGTCTAAAAACTAGACTTATTTAAGAAAAAGCATCTTAATTTAAGAATTTTTTGTTGAGGGTTTTATGCTGAGTATTTTTGTGTTGTTGACCGGCCTTCACTGTGCCCATTTTTGATGCGCCGTTATTCAATATTTTTCCCATCCTGCTGTAATGTTTTTTTTTTCATCTGATCTTTTGTTCCCACCACTTTTCAACACAAACTGACGCCCCTGCGCTAAGCACTTTTCAAAAGAGAGTTTTTTTATACTGTAAATATGGACTTGGATTTTTGCATACGCACACTTTACAATCAAATCTACCAAATCCTAAATCTAAAGTTTACTTTCATGTGCTCACGTGAAACCTTCTTGTGCCTTCAAATGCCTGTCGTACGGAGCCTTAGTTTTGCGTACACACGTGAAACTATTGCGTGCGCACATGAAACTATCGCGTACGCACGTGAAACTTTCGCTTTCACTTGCGCACGTGATAGTTTAATATGCGCACGCAATAGCTTCACGTGTGCACGCAAAACTAAGGCTCCGTACGAAAACTCTAAATTGCTGCCTTTTGCGGCAGCTTTCCAAGGCAGGAAGGCATCAAGGCATGTCCGAATCCAATGTTAGATTTACTTCCTGACTCCTGAGATCTTGTTCCACAATTCTACCACTACTACTACCACTTTTAACGAGCAAACACCAGCTACCAGCTTATGCTAATCTTTTTGCTGGATTTTTCAGTAGGGGTCCTGCTCAAGTGACAGCATTTGTACCTTTTTTCTGTCCTTGTACCTCGAAATGCACTATAAGTCAATCTGAATAAAAGAACCTGCCAAATGCACATGTAAATGTAATATATCAATACTGCTGGACTAGCTTATATTTTATTTGAATCTAAAAATATGTGTAAAGTGTCAAACAAGTGTGTGAAAAGTAAATGCTGCACCTCTAAAAAACATTTCTGTCACACTTACTGTAAACCTTAAAAGTATTCAATTGTGCTTGCTTAGCAATTTCCGGGGCAGGACCTTCTTATTGATTTAGATCCTTCAGCAACGCTCAAATCAAAGACAGTCCACTGAGAAAAGAGCATCAAGCCTGCCAAAATCTCTGTGAAAATTGACCAAATCCTTCAATAGCTCACCCAGTGAGAGACTTGTAGCTTAAGGAGCCCAAGGAAGAGATGGCTTCTTGAAATTGTCTCTCATGCTGAGGTATCGACTCGGCAGCACGGAGGGAACGGCCAATTTCAGAGATCAGATCAGTCAAACACACTTCAAGTCTATCGAAAAGCTCAATGAAGATCGATGAACTGGGTTCAGCAATGCCTCTTGCTCCGGTTCTTTTGATTATTTTTCAAAAAAAGGCTCGCTCGGCTGAGCCTCACTTTTTAAAAATGTTTCTATATTGATTTGCTTTCAAAATGGTGACTTCTGTTTAAAAAGAGTCGGATTGTAAGCTATGCTGATCATTTTAGAGGTCTCATGCTATTAAGTTGATCTCTGTGCATGGCAAGATTCCAGATGGGAAGTCTTTTATGTACTTGGTTATGTTGAGTTCAGTGGTTCACGAGAAGACTTTGAGGATGACAATAATGGAGGGTTCAGGGTAATAACAGGCATTTTTGCAGGATAAAGGTAGCAGACTTTTTTCATATCGTTCGATTAGTTTTTCCTGGTGTGATGAATGGAAAAAGAGACATACAAAGGAATAAAAGGAGCTCGTTCAGGAATAATTGTAATGTTTTTTGGGGTTTGCACATTCCCGCAGAGAATGTGTTATGTTAAACTATAGAGTTTTGATCTTTGATATCATTGTCACAAGGTGACGATCTTTTCGGGGCGGAACCAAAAGTCGGGAAACTTTGGTTCCGCCCGGATGTCTCCGCCCAGACCGAAGAACGGAAACACCGGACATCCGGCAGATTCGCGGAGGCTGTAATCAGCCGATTGGGCACAGCTGTGCCTAGTTGAAGAGATCGCTGGGCAATTGGATGACTGAAGTACAGAGAGGAGTATATAAAGCACGGTTAGATCACAGTTCGGAGTTCGGGCACGAGAGGGGGATTGACACGGGGAGAGCTCCTCTGCTTAGGGCAGGAGAGGTAACTACGTACCTTTTGAAGAGCCCGCAGGCTCTGTTGATCCGGGCTGCGCTTGAAGCGCGCGGAAAGAAGACAGGAGCTGCCTGGGGTGAAAGAAAGGCGATACGTGAGTGGAGAAAAGGAGCACCCCGAAGAGAGCATTGTGCTGTCAAGCCTGTGCTTAGTGTGTGCTGGGAAACGGAGCTGTGCTCATTTTTGGACGTGGTGGCTATCTGTGTTTCTCTCTCTCTCTCTCGTTTCAGTCCTTATTGTGGACCTGCTGGAGTGAACAGGAAAGCCCTATGGGTAAGAAGGAACTTTGTTCTAACCAATACTGAAGGAGTAAAGCAGGAAGAGATATTGACCGTCTGGTACAACGTAAATAAAGGCTATCCGCCGTGAGTATACCCTTTCTGTGTGGAGTAACTGGCAAAAATTAACTTGTGTAGCCATTGGAAACCTCCAGGAAAAGGAGGGCGGCCCTACCCCTACCAGAGTGTGGTGGGCGAGCCGTTAGAAGTACACATTCAAACAGCCGCCGCAACGAGACTTATTGTGGTCGTATTTCCCATCGCCTTATCGTAGCCCAAGCGCAGTGGAGGACACCGGGCGCTTCCCTTGTTGTGGTGCACTTATAGTGTGGTGAGTGAGACTGTGTAATAAATCTTTTCACGTTGGAGTGGTGCTGTGTAATTGCTGTGGGTTGCTGTGTGTCTTGTAGACGAAGCCCCGCATCATCCATTTTCTTCCACTGGGCAGAAGACGGAGAGGCCAACGACCTCAGAAACTACTGTTACTATTTGTAGTGTGCTGTTTGGAGTACGAAGGGACGCAGACTAAGAGCTGCCCGTGACCGTGAGTAAATATTGGAAATATTCGTGGTGTAAATTTACCTGTGTCTGTTTTGTCGCAGAGTCAGAGGCGAAAGGGTCCGCCGCCCCCGCGGTCTCTACAAAGGGGCGCCCCTGTCCAGGAGTCGACCGGCCCATGGGCATTGGAGATAGGGCAGCGCTCGACCCGGTGAGGTGGTGTGTGACCTTCGCCCCTCTGCTGACTTACAGAGAAGAACCATACTTACCTAGAAAGCTGTAAACAGCAGAGCCGCGGCCACCTGTGGAGAGAGAGCAGAACGAGAGTGAATAACAGAAGAACAAACTGTGAACGTGATACCTACCCAGAAAGCTGTAACCAGCCGAGCCGGTGAGAAATACTCGAAGTCTCAGTAACAGTGTCTTTGTGTCCTAGCGGCCACCTGTGGAGAGAGAGCAGAACGAGAGTGAATAATCGAAGAACAAATTGTGAACGTGATACCTACCCAGAAAGCTGTAAACAGCAGAGGAGGCGAGAAATACTCGGAGTCTCAGTAACAGTGTCTTTGTGCCCTAGTGGCCTCCTGTGGAGAGAACGGAAAACGAGAAGGAACATGAGGAGAATGGACTGTGTGAAGATACAGTGGTGGTGGAGGAGAGCCTAGAGTGGCCATTGTTTTAAGTCCCCCGTTTCCCCTTCCCTATTTAATATTTTTAAGTAATTTAATAAAGGATATTTTAATTTTATGCTTACCTTGTGTGTCTGGTCATTGGGGTGGCTTTGGGAATCTCCTCGAGGTGGAGAAAGGGGCGTGACCTTATTTACATCTGGGTCCACCCCTACCTGTGACATCATCGTGTAGGATTTTATTTATTTGAAATAAAACCAGAACTCTAAAATGATATTAAAATATTTTTATTAAACTTGCTCAACACAGGTTAATAAAATATTCATGTCTAACATAAATGATTTATTTTGAGGATGTAGAATTAATGATGTGTGCACAAACCAGATGTGGCCACTAGGGGCGCACTATGCAGAAATTATTACATGTATTGCATGTTTTGTTTTTTCTCTCCTCCAGTAAAAATGAATGAGGGATGGAAATTACATTACAATTTATCAAACTAAACACTTTCTAGTTTGAAGCAATATACTTTGAAATCAGTCAAAGTTTTTTTTTTCATGTAAGACTGCTACAGTATGAATTAAACATAAATTATGTGTTTTAACAGATCTCTTCTTGGTTTAATCCTCACTGACCCTAAATATTTAAACGTGTTTAAACATTAAGTGTAAACTTGAAACATGAACTTCCTCAGAGGTTATGGGGATTTTTAAGGATGCTGCAGGCATTGTTTGTTTTAAATGTTAAATGTTTAAATGTTTTGTTGCTTATCATCATCTGTACTACTTTAGTTTGTATTTCATCACATGTTTCTCATTTCTCAACATTTCTGATGTTCCCGTGTGCTCACGGTGTTGCAGGTGAGGAAGAAGGAAATTATTGAGGAGATTGAATGGTATTGTAGACGGTGTCCTGCACCACCATCAAATGGATCCTGAGTATTCTTATGCTGTTCTGCAAAAAATTTATAAAAAATAAAATACAAAAACATTTTTATGCATTTGACCGATGCATTTATCCAAAGTGACCTGTGGTGCATTCAAGGTATGCATTTTATCAGCATGTGTGTCAAGAAGTGTACATTACCAAGATATGTTACAGTATTTAGGGTGTGTTTCATCAGAAGTGGAAGTGATCATACATGTTGATAAATCCACTGAATGAATCATGCACGATATGACCAGGATTTTGTTATTGCCTTAGTTAATAGTTTGTGTTAGCTTCAGTCCTGTATGAGCAACAGGTTGTATTTAGATTAATATCATAACTTTTTCCCTGCAACTGATAACTTGCCAATAGCTATCCACGGTGTCACCTGCCTACATCTTGAGATGCTGTAATAGATCCTGCAGAGGACAAGTGGATTTTGAGAATTGATGGACGGATCATTATTTGTCTTGTTTTAATGACTCCCTCATTATTAACCATTGACTGGTCCTCGGCAGGACCCTAATAGAATGGCATTTGAAGAATATACATTGTATACAAAAAGAACATTAGCAGACGACTTTGGACCGGTTCCACACCGGATTTGCACCAAAGTCAGCAGCTCCAGTACGTATGCGGTGCAGATCCAGCTCAGAGTCATCTGCTTTCTGATTTAGGTGTGTTAAAGGGATAGTTCGGCCAAAAATTATATTAAACCCATTATTTAGGTCCATCATTTTTCAGACGAACACATTTTCAGTTATTTTAGAAAATGTCCTAGATCTTTCCGTTTTTAAAATATAAATGTATGGGATCCACCGTCCATTCTTCACAAAAGTGATCTAAACAACTCCAGGAGGATAAATGAAGGCCTTCTGAGGGTAATCAGTGCAGGTTTGTCATAGAAATATCCATATTTAAAACTTTATAAATGAAAATAATGGCGGCGTTACCGGAAGCTAGTTATTTTTGTTTAATGGAAATATAATTTTGTAACGGAAAGATCTATATATTTTCAAAAATTACTAAAAACAGCTTGAGGGTGAGTAAATTGTGGGTTTTATTATCATTTTTGTCAACTATCCATTTAACTAAGTACTATCTAATTTAATTTATAAAATGTTTAGATTCAACCCTTGATTCTGATTGGACCACTGCACCCAATGATTCTGTGTATCACTGCACAACACCTTTGTGAACATGTGAAACTGTTGCTGTTCATCGTTGGTCAGGGACTACAGTATTTTATCCAGTGGAAGGAAGACTTTAAGTGATTTTACTTCATGAAAGTTGTGCTCATAAATATTTTTTTCTTTAATATTTGACAAAAACAATAAGGTACTCAAGGTTGGTGCTGTATCGACCACTTTCGCTTCGTGCCTTACAACGCCCTTTGGCCGTGACTTATTCATAACACAGCATAGCTGCTTGTACCTTATTGCTTACGCAAACACTAATAAAACACATTTGATTTAAAAACTTCTCCTGTCTGTCTAGAAGCACTTGGGGATGCATCTTATGAAAAATTTTACAATTTTGCTGAGGAGTCAAAAGGAGGCAAATAGATGTTTGGTCTGGGGCAAACAATATGTAACCTTTGTTGCAGATTGCAAGCTTGCACTACTAGTGCGGTAGTAACAGTTGTTTAACCTGCCGTCTGGGGACACATACCATTACAGCTTGCAAACCACAGTCCGAAAAACAATAGGAATGCACAGGGGAGGGGTGGCTGAAGTTCAATCTATAATGTAGAGGAGAAAAAACAGCAGGCCCAGTGAAAAGGCCAAACATGCAATCAACCAATGGCTTTAAAGAAAAACACAGCATCTGGTACAGCAAACCTTCATTGAACCCAGGGTGAGGGGATTGGTCAGCCTCTTCAATGTGTCAGCCAAGCAACGCCCCTCTCCCTCCCAAAAATGTCTTTGTGCGCTGCCATGGCAACTGCTGGTGTGTTGGCGGAAGCTGATGTCATTGTGAATGTGGTTCTGAGGAGATTGGATCCGAATGGGGTGATGGGGAGAAAGATGCAGCGACAGAGACATTTTTGTCCCGCAGGAAATGAAACAAGCTGTGCACACAATGTGGCCGGCCATTCACACACACAAACATACATGCATGCGTTCCCATTTACATATTTTCCCAGAAGACCAAGACTTGTATATTCCTTTTTCAGCCCATATCTCTGGCAGTAACAACAACGCAGCAATGGGTGTGTTCTGTCCACTATTGATCCAGCCCTTGGTTTAAAACAACCTAGCACTTTTAATAGTGTATACTGTATGTTAGATATGCTTTAAATATAAAGAAAATTAATTTGATATTGATATTCATGTCAACTAAGCTAATTTATAATTTCAACACAAGCACATTAATAGTTTAAGGCTACAGAGCTCAGAATGTACAGTACTGAATAACAAGATTGCCCCTTAATTTGTCTACTCCTTCCTCTCCAAACGCATCGCCTATATTTTTTCCCATGGGCATTTTGTTCTCCTTGGATTTCTCCTTATATCCTATTTGGCATGTCTGATATATACTAGAGGGGGTTCCTGAATCTAAAATGTTCCCCGTCTACAACACAGTCTCCTCCTCTCACAGCACTTCCCTGGCACCAGTTCCCCCGCACAAGACCGCCATACCAATTTGAGTTCTGCATGCATTTACTGCAATATTACCTCCAGTTATATACACAATATTTTTAACATAAGCATTGTTTTTGACCCCACAGTGCTTTGTTCTAGTGGGCAAACTCATTGCTATGAATCCCCCCATAAAAACCAACCACCTCAAGGCATTTTGTGGTATAGTCAGAAAATATTTGATTTATTTATTTGTGTTTATGGAGACTATTTTCTGCTTTTTCGTGTCATTGAGCACAAATGTTTTTTTTTTTTCGTGTCACGCAGCATGAATTTCTATAAATAGTATTTTGTGTCCCTATCACGACTTGCATTTCATGTCATTTTATGTATTGTTTTTAATTTTCTATTTTTTTTACACAAAAATCAAACTTTGATGCTCTTCTATGCCTTCACTGTTTGAATGACACATTAGTGCAGAATGTTGTGCGTTTGGCGCATATTTTTACTAACATTATAAACAAAAACAGGAAAAAAATATGATGCTTTTTGAAATGTATGCAAACAGTTACAGTGGCTGAGAAATGCAAAATCAAAACAACAAATTAAAAACATAATGCCAAGTCAAGAAACACAATGGCAAATCCAAGGACAAAATAGACCCCTTCAAGGTTTGTAAACATTGAATGACTATCGGGTGCGCGCACAGCATGGGGTCAAACTGTTCATACCATTAAGGCTTTCTAGTTTAATCTAACCGGGTTGAAAAATAATGACTTACCTGGAATGAAGTGAGCACTACAAACAGAAGCCTCTTTGATCTTTGCACTGTCCCAGTCTGCACGTTTAATTGCTTGCAGGCACAGATGTTGTATTTTTTGTTTTTGAGATTCTGCAGGAATCCTGAAAAACTTAACGGCAGACCTGGTGCGATTTTCAAAGCCCACTACGTAAGTAGGCATTTTTGACGATACCGAATAATACGCAACTCAATCTGTGTAATGACTTTTCTGACCCCGACATGCGCAGTGGGAACCGCCTGTGACGTTATCTGTGAAGGGGTCTATAACACATCATAAAAACACAACAACAAATCTACCAACTGATAAAGGTAGGTGTATTGCGGAAACAGAATTACGGCTGATTGGACGACACCAATCAAGATTCAGTGAACGTACAGTACAGCTGGTAGCACAGTGTGCATGTTATCCTTCTGCTTTGCCCTAACTGTGGGTTCAGATCCCAATTTTGAAAGAGACCCTGTGTCAATGGATGTTTCAGATAGAAGTCGTGTAAACCGAAAATCTTTTGTCTTTGACTAATTTCTTAGCAGTGACGGAAAAATCTAAAAGCCATCTGTCATTTTGACATTACATTGAAAGTGATTTATTTTAACTTGTAAATGTAATGCTCGGCCCTGTCCAGTTGGTGGCAAATGCGCATTATTTATTAATCTTGCTTCATATGCCGTAGTGTTAAACAATTAAAGTGAGGCATGCCCAATATGCATCCTAAATAGTATTGGACATTAGAATTATTATTCCATACGGCAAAAAATAAAAAAAATAAAAAAATTATTTGACCAAAATATGTTTTAAATATAACCTAAAAACATAAAATTCTCTCTCTATATATTTTTTAAAAACCTTCATATAGGCTATTCACATATTTCAAAATGTATTTCAGGGACAACAAATACATTTCTAATTTTACAACCCATAAGGCAAAAATATATGTTCAAAAAATATAAGTATGTATATAAATATAAAATCATAAGTATTTTTTGCAGTTGAAAAAATATATTTAATTAGAATCTTTTCAAACCTATAATACATTTTTATTTTAAAATTTATTTAAAAAAAATGTTTAGTACATATATTTTGGGAATTTTTTGTATATTTTGAAATATGTTAAATTATTTTGGAAAATATTTTTTTTCCGTATGGGAAATCCCAAATCATAGGAAAAAGTGTCCATAAAGTTCTCGGATGGTCTACTGTTTTAGGTAAATATTCGAAGTGTAGGACACTCGGCTGATATTACCCACAACTGACTGCGAGAGGGCAGAGTTTAGTTGCGCTACACAGAATTAACAAATTATGTAAATGATGCGTCACTGCATCAATCAATTAAACAATAGAGTAAACATTACATGACAAATAATGACATATAAACAACACAGTATGCACACACTGAGAAACCCTGGGTCTCGTTTTAGAACGCTGCATCCTTTGCATCCTTCGGAGGTTGCATCCTCTGAAGGATGTGGTGTATGGAGAGTCCTCAACCTCGTATTAAACGAGACGTTCTTCATAGGACGTCCGCACAAAAAAAGGAAACATGAAGTATCAAGTTGCTATGCCAAAAAAGTACAGCATCGTTGCGCTGTCACACCAGTTAAATTAAGGAAATTTATTTCTTAATTTAGAGTTATTTGAAAATTAAATTTGTTTATATGTTGATTTAATATGTGCAATGCTTAAGGAGCTGGCATACATAACAGGTATCTGTTAGATTAAGAAGAATAAAGTTTATGCCTTTTTACCAGCAATTTGAGGTAAGTTGTATGGTAATGAGACAATTATTATCTAATTCATAAAATGTTTATAATTGTACATAATATCACTATTTCACAGACAATATTAAAAAGAAATTGCAAATTGTATTTTCAATTGCGTGTCATACTTGTGGGTGTTAAATGTGACTTTATTAACGCAAATGCCAACTGTTTGCATTTTCGCCTACACGAACATACATTGTATACCAAATTTTAAATGGAAAAGCAAAGTCCATTGCAAATTGAATTTCATGGCTTTCAAATTATAATAGAGGAAGTGGAATAGCAAATGGTAGGTTAAATTGGAAATGAGATTAAAATATAATCTCACCCACCGTTTGAATGCCCATGGATCTACATTTCAAATTTTCACCTAAAAAGGGAGACCAAACGGGAACTTTATGGATAATACATGCTATTTTGGACATACTTATTCTAATTTCAAATACTATTTGGATGCACAGTAGGCAAATTGGGAAGCAGGGCACTATAAAGTCCTGACCATTGCTATCTCCCCCATTTATATCAATACCAGTAACGGATCTTGGTAATATTAAATATTTTTGGGAGCACTGACTTTGAGCATCTTGATTTTGTTTTCCTACTTATTTATTTTCTGACTTGTTAATTTATCGTTGTGTTTTTTGACTTTTCACTTTGATTTTAGATGTGCCTTTGTGTTTTCAATTAGTTGTTTTGTTTTTGTTTTGCACTTCTCGGCCATGGTAAACAGTAGCTGTTTAATCACATCGCATTTAAATCTCTTGAAGCCACTTTGTGTCAAACATGTGACAATATTCCCTGTTTTGTTTGATATGTGAAGCCAAGACTTGAGAACACAAACAAAGCCCATTTGCCAGTTCAGCATAAACTTTGATAGATTGATGTTTCCCTTATGGGAATATACTGTATGAGTGTAATAGGTTTCTGAGATGTATGCAATGACTGAAAGGCTTGTAATGATGGCAGTAGCAATGAATAGTTTATTTATGGTTTACCTTTAAAATTTTGTTTGTATCGCAGCTGGTGCACATTGTTTGTGGTTTTTACATTTCTACTGTTGCAGAAAGAGCCGCAGAAAATTGCCTTTAATAATTCATGTGTAGTGAGGAGAAGTTAAGGTCTATTCATCAAACCCTCTGTCAAAGGACAGACCGATGAAAAATTGCTCCCTTACCACACGTCCACTCAAGGCCTTCAGCTTTAGGAGGGAATAATAAGAAAATAACATTGGAAATGAATATAAAACAACACTAGTCCACTATTTCTGCCTGTAGACTGTCGTCTCCAGATCTGGTTGAAAGATGAACGGCTACAGGTTTGGGCTGCAGGGTTGGACATACTGTATGGAGGCTTAGCTAGTTTTTAGTCGTATTGTTTGTCTTAGGGCTATTCTGTAAGGTATTTAATGATGTATGCAAAACTTGCCCTATTGTTTTTTAACACTCGGCCACAGGCACCCTTCAATAAACATTTCGCATTTATTGTGACAAATCGTGGCTAAATCAGTATACTGTACATAAACTAAATTTCGTGAATCACTCAAAACAATGTAAACTCCTCCAATATTGCTCAAGTTTTTAACAGGAGAATGAATTATAATTTGTATTCTCCAGCCTTAAACAGTTTTTGAGAAAATTGAAATTCCTACATAGCACTAAAGGAATGAAATAATAAAAGATTTGTCTGAATTGCTGTGGGACAGTAAAAATTCAGAGAAACTGAAATGGCATATGCATAATAATGAATGTATTGTGTCTTTGTAAAACATGTCTTATGTGCAAACATTTTAGGCCACCGACACAATTAGATGAGTTGTTTTTACAATTGTATAATGACCATATATAATCATTTTCAGTCTCTTTATTAGAATACAACCAGAAAATATGTAAAATTAGTATTTTTTGTATCATCTGGACTTATGTAAATTTTTATGAGTTGTATCTCCCAGGATACATTGCCCTATTAAGGTATAAAAAAGGATTAAGTCATCAAAATGTATTTTTTATTTGCAGAAAAAATTATGTGATTCTGACTTCCTCTCTTGCTCTTAAACATTGCCATACATATTTTTTCATCCAGTTTAAACAGTGTAAACAACAGGTTTACTAGTAACAATGCATGTAAATAACCCAACTAGGCCTAACTAAGAATGAGCAGTTTTTAAATGTCTTCATTGGCTTCGTTGGTGCTTTTTCTGCTCCACCTGCAAAACAATTATATTTTTTAGATAATAATAGTTTGTTAAATTATTTAAGAATTGATTAATTTTGCATACAACCTGAACTACCCCTCAATGTAAACTATATGTGTCTATATGTGCCTCTTATTGGCTGCAATTTAGAGGAATACATGCCTGGCATGAGGAAAATTACCTAAATTCATTGGTTCTAAAACACCACTGCATTGTCACAAAAAAATTCATCTTCGTCACTTTTCTCAAAATCTGAAGAATTCATTGGTATCAGCTCTATAACTCATATTCCCTATCATTCCTTATACCATAAAATTAGCTGTTGTGAGGTCGCAAAAGAAAATATCCTATACGAATATCAGTTTAACCTGCAAATTTGATCATTTATTACATTTTTCAACTCAAAATACAAAGATAGGCAATATGTGGTTAATCCCTTTTTTATACCCTAATCAGGCAATGTATCTCAGGGGATACATATATTTCAAAATGTGCTAACATATAACCAAATTTTCTTCTTTAGCACCTTAAGACAATGTTCACAATTAATATTAGCAGTATTAATTTTTTTTTAAAGAAAAAAAGTAAGATTAATATTCATTTACTTACCACAAAATCTGACTGTCTTGGTGGCCATGTTGGATTTAGGTCAGGCTGACCAATTGATTAAAAAAAACTTGAAGCAAATAATGTTACCCACATATTCAAGACAGACCAAGGTTTGATAAGTCATATAAGGATTTGATTGAAAAATCTTTTTTATGCCCCAAACAAGACACTGAAGAAAGCGTATCCCGTGGTGCACATTGCCTGTTTAAGGGTTAATGTGAGCTCCCATACTTGAGCAATACCAGGAACCTGCAGGCTCAAACAAAATGAAATGAAATCCTAATTTCTAATTCTAATCGAATGACTTCAGTAACCTTATCAAATAATCTAATAAAATATGAAAATATTTTCACAAATATTTAATATAAGCTATAGGGAATTGCATGCAACAAACATGTTTTTTATTTAGTTTTTAATTTCAAATAAAGTGACAATTTTTTTACTCACTCTGAACTGCAATACTGTCAATACTGTACTGTAAAATTTAAAATATATATATATATTTTCGTGTCTTTAATTTTTCAAGTATAATCAAATTATTTATCTTGACTAGAAATGAGTTGCTACAGCTTATAAAATGAAGGTGACTTATTTCAACTATATTTTACAAGTTATTAGAACTCATAGTCAAGGTAAATAATAGTAAGTTAAAGTAATGCGTAAATTCAAGTTGATTAAACTTAAAAATGTAAAGCAGCAAATATTTTTTACAGTGTCTATACTATATTATTATTTTGCCATTTCAGTTTAATAAATCAAAAAAATTGTGATTGAAATATATTTAGCATCTGACGTTTTTTTTTTTTTGTAAATGAGCATTTGTTATTAAATCCTTAATGGATTCTGCCAATGAACTGGTATTTCTGAACGGCCTAAGGCCAGAATTATGCAGATTTGAAGCAAAAGTATTTGATGAATGTAAAGTGCCAAGAGCATTCGGTTCATGCCATTATCTCATTTTTGACGCAGGTGGCGTTTAGAGGCTTTTGCATCTGAGCTCCTGATTTGTTAGCCCCATTCAATTTAAAGGGCATGTGAATAATAATTTTTGATTCAGTGAGGCCAAAGCAAATTGAAACCCACTTGTCCAGGGCACACACAGTGATAGTAATAATGTAAATGTGAGTGGCTGATGGAATAGAGGAAAGGTTATTTCACATAATGACTGGTCTAATTATATACAGACAGTAGCTGATTTTTTTCTGGACTCAAGTCATTACTGAGTATGACCTGTTCAATAAGGAAGGTTATACAGAAATAAGCTGATGGCAGTATATACATGAGCACACACAAAAGTACATTTTATTATTAGGCTTGACAAGACACAAAGTTTTAAAGTGGTCACATCATACGGTAAAGCATTTTCTTTCATCTAAAAAAGGAAAGATGAAGGAAAATGGTTAATTGTACAATAAAACCAGAAGTAAAGTTAGAACTAATGAAAATCCTGCCTATATGCCTTATTCAGCCTGCTGCCATGTTGATTCCAAAATGATAGACGTCGAAAGCGTGCGCTTTAAATGTATTGTTTTGTACCGGGTCATTTAGCCATCAAAAGACAGAAAATACATAATTCGATAAATTTCCACAGGACATAGAACCTCAGAAATCATGGATTGTTCAAATAAAAAGGGACATATGACTTAATTTGAGATGAGTATAGCGTATTGTGTGTTGGCTAATCGCTAATTTCTAATGTTGTAAGAATGTTTATTTTTTTAAAACACCAATATAGTGCAACAATACAATATTTTATGACAACAACTACTGTAAGTATATATCTCCAGTTTGTATTAAACATGAGAGTATGTCCCCATGTATTTTCTTCGTTATGTTTTTTCAAAACATGAACATTAGCTTAATAATGTGTGATTCACTTGATAACAAGCTGTTTATGTGATAGTTCATTGTGCAAGTATTGTTAGATGTAAAACCCCTTATGAACCCCAGAGTTGTGTAACTTTACAAATGTTATTTTGTTAGAAAGGAATCCTGCTTATGTTGATTCCAGTCAATGTGCTTAAAAAAACTTTATTGGAGGAAAGTTTTTAACGTATGTCTTGCGTTTTTGTATTCTGTACGAATTGTAGTTATGTACTTACAACCCCAAATCAGAAAAAGACTGTAGAATTTGTGAGTAAAAAAAGGAATGGAATAATTTACTAATCTCATAAATTTATATTTTATTTACAAATAGAATATAGATATCATATCAAATGTTGAAAGTGAGATATTTTGAAATGTCATGCCAAATATTGGCTCATTTTGGATTTCATGAGAGCTACACATTCCAAAAAAAGTTGGGACAGGTAGCAATAAGAGGTCAGAAAAATTTTATGTACATTTAAGGGACAGCTTAAGGACTAATTTGCAACTTATTAGGTCAATTGGCAACATGATTGGGTATAAAAAAGCCTGTCAAAGTGACAGTGTCTGTCAGAAGTCAAGATGGGCAGAGAATCACCAATTCCCCCAATGCTGCGGCGAAAAATAGTTTTCTGAGTTTCTCAGAGAAAAATTGCAAAGAGTTTATAGTTATCATCATCTACAGTGCATAATATCATCCAAAGATTCTGAGAATCTGGAACAATCTCTGTGCGTAAGGGTCAAGGCCAGAAAACCATACTGGATGCCTGTGATCTTCGTGCCCTTAGATGGCACTGCATCACATACAGGAATGCTACTGTAATGGAAATCATAACATGGGCTCAGGAAAACTTCCAGAAAACATTGTCGGTGAACACAATCCACCGTGCCATTCGCCGTTGCCAGCTAAAACTCTATAGGTCAAAAAAAGAAGCCATATCTAAACATGACACAGAAGCGCAGGTGTTTTCTCTGGGCCAAGGCTCATTTAAAATGGACTTTGGCAAAGTTGAAAACTGTTCTGTGGTAAGACGAATCAAAATTTGAAGTTTTTTTTTGAAAACTGGGATGCCATTTCAGCTGGACTAAAGAGGACAATGACAACCCAAGTTGTTATTAGCGCTCATTTCAGAAACCTGCATCTCTGATGGTTTGGGGTTGCATGAGTGCGTGTGGCATGGGCAGCTTACACATCTGGAAAGGCATCATCAATGCTGAAAGGTTTATCCAAGTTTAGAGCAACATATGCTCCCATTCCGCCGTCGTCTCTTTCAGGGAAGACCTTGCATTTTCCAACATGACAATGCCAGACCACATACTGCATCAATTACAACGTCAAGACTGCTAGAAGAAGGATCTGAGTTCTGAAATGGCCAGCCTGCAGTCCAGATTTTTTACCCATAGAAAACATTTGGCGCATCATAAAGAGGAAGATGCGACAAAGAAGACCTAAGACAGTTGAGCAACTAGATGCCTGTTTCAGACAAGAATGGGACAACATTCCTAATCCTAAACATTGGTCCTCCTCCAGCTGCTTCCTTTATATGCACATTTAAATTTTCTGGCTTCTTATTGCTACCTGTCCCAACTTTTTTTGGAATGTGTAGCTCTCATGAAATCCAAAATGAGCCAATATTTGGCATGACATTTCAAAATGTCTCACTTTCTACATTTGATATGTTATCTATATTCTATTGTGAATAAAATATAAGTTTATGAGATTTATAAATTATTACTCACAATTTCTACAGTGTCCCAACTTTTTCTGATTTGAGGTTGTAGTTATATGACTATATAGTGTTGCTTACAATGTTTAAAACATAAGAAAAGTGATAAGCCAACAGGCTAATAGCAAAACAGATTGTATATATATTACGCTGCTCTAATTTCAAAATTAGGTCATATGTCCCTTCTTATTTTAACAATCCATGATTTCTCAGGTTCTATGTCCTGTGGAAATTTATCAAATGATGTATTTTCTGTGTTTTGATGGCTAAATGACCAACATCCCGGTACAAAACAATGCATTTAAAGCTCACGCTCTGGACGTCTATCCCTCACAGCCTTGTTTTGGAATCAACATGGTGGCAGGTTGAATAAGGCGTATGTGCAGCACCTGCTGCTCTGTGTATCCTTCAAAAGTATGTCAACATTAAACAAAAAAAGAAAGGCTGACGTTTATTTAGGGTCTCTGATCAGTTTAGACTGACCTTTAGGGTCTCAGTGCCACGTACATTTCAACCAGGATTGTTTTGTGGGCCTGTCACAATGTAATGTAGGATTTACAAAGAGCTGTTATTGATGGATGGACCGGTAAACGTTTTATTTCAGACAAAAGCAAATGTGTAGCTCATGGGAAAAAGTGCAGCACAGCATTGGCTCCCGTAGCGTGCCTCTGCCTACATTTCTGCATAACCTAAAATTTGTTGCTTCAGTTACAGTACATATCATTGCATCTTTCAATGGAATGTCCACAAAATATGTCTGTTTAAGTATCTGTGCCTCTTGGTACTCATTTAAAGTCATATGTGCGCAAATCCATGGCATGCCTGAGCAACTTACACTGTCCTTGCGGTTTCATGTTAAAGAGCCCCTATTTCACTAGTTCGCCCAGGGCCGGCCCATCCAACAGGCAATACAAGACGGTGACAAGACGAGGGCCCTCCATGCCTAAAAATTATTTTGTCATTGCACAAATCTCATAGACGTGATCAGCAGAACGCGCGGCTTCCGCAAATACCTTATTGATTAAAATAGGAATTACAAAAACAGTAGGTAAAAAAACCCACAGGGATTTAATGACAGGATCAATTCCACACACAACAATCTACAGTAAAATGATAATAAATACAAAACCTTAGTATAAGTAAATACATAAAACATTACAAACTAAAAACAGGGTATGCTAATTTGCATAATGTTAATGACGCGATGGCACTTGAGGAGGTGTGTCTCATTGCGCATGCTTGGAAATGAAACGATTTTAATTATGGGTAATGTAGTATCGTATAACAACGCAATGTTTACGTTACATCTTTTAATAAAGATAAAAACAAGACTTATTTTTGTAAGGTTGCGGTGGTAGGCTTTGGCAAACAATGGCATTAAAACGATAACTTTTAGCAGCTGAAGAGAAAAAGAGAAAAGCAGAGGAAAAAGCAATCACAAGGTAAAGGTATTTTCTGCTTTACATTGTTTAATGCCTATGCCAATTTAAAAACATTAGAAAAACTTCCATAACCCTTTCTAAATTAACCCACATGAAAAAGACTATTATACTATATAATTTACTAGTAAACTGTATAGTAAAATTCTTAAATACTAAAAATATACTATAGTAGGGTTCAAAATCAGTATACAGAATACTTCACTTTTAATTTCACTTGTCAAAATTGCATTGATATGAAATTTTTTACACCAGTGCAGTGTAAATTTCGTTGACGAAGACAATGACGAAAAATATTCGTCAACGAACCTTCTTTCACGGACGAAGACTAAATAAAAACTAAATAAAAGTCAGATATGATTACGAAGACTGTAACGAAATATAACTGACACTTTAGTCAACGAATAAAAATAAGACGAAAATGTTGGGGAGGGACGAATGGAGAAGAGATCCAATCAGAGCTACTCATTTTGTGGGGAAAGTTTTGTGGGATCCAATCAGAGCGAATCTTTGAGTGTAGGTTGATCTACGCAGGCAGCAGGCAGTAGAGGCATTTTAAAAACCCGCGGCAAAGTTCGTTTTCACAACAGGTTATTTACATTATATTTAGTTGTACAGTCTTCGTTACCCAGCTTTGGCTGATTTCAGTTGACTTCGCTCGTTAGCAACACGCTAACGTGTTGCGGTGCACCCGGTCTGAAGACATGTCTCATTAACAACAACAATGTCAGAGCTAGCGTCTAATCTGGTCACACTTCAAATATGACAAGACGACAGCCTGTAAAAATGACTCATCCAGAAATACATGCAAAGGTAAACATGCACGTTAAGGTTATTTTATAAGATAAACCACCGTGTTTTCGCTAATCTTGGAATAACATAGAAACAAATGGAATACACATCTGAACTGTATTGATTGTATTAGATTGTCTGAATTAATACTGAGTATAAATATTCAGTGTCCTCAAATTGAATGAAATGTGTAACGTTACTATCATAGTATATGTTGTGGTTTTACATGACTGGACAAAGTGCGTGTGTAAGTGCGTGTGTGTGTACATGGGCGTCGGAAACAAATGAAAAGTGGGTGGGTCCACACATAACCCCAAACCCCGAAAAATACATTTACTGCAATAGATGACATTTTCATGTTTCCTTTTAATTAGCCTGAACATTTGCGTTTATTAAATTAAAGACAGTAGCCTATTACGGTCGAAATTCTGGAAATAGCCCTTTAATTATATTTTGCAAATAACGACAGATGTCATGTTTCATTTATCTTTCTCTGTGTCATTTTTTTCTCTACTCTGCTGACAGTAGGCTACAATGTTTATTTTTTATTTTGAGGAAATAAAAGGTAAGAAAAACGAATGAAGGTAAACTGATACAACTTTTGTATACCTTTTTTATTTGTTATACCCAATCTCTCTTTCTCTCTCTTAGAGAAATATAAATGTGAGATTCTGGAAATGAGATCACTTTATTTTATGGTATCCGTCGGGAAACAATGCTGTCATAAGAGTTTGAGCATGTGTACTTCTAAAACACAATCGATTAAACAGAGGTATGACTTTATGAATTATCTGCAAATGTACCTCGCAAATAATAACAATACGTGAAGACGTTCATATCGCAAATGAAAAGTAATTGGCTTCTGTAAAAAAAACTTGAAAATTATCCAGCGATCGTGCCATAATCAAAATTATCAAAACTATTTTACAGCAGTAATAATATTTTAACAAGTAGCCTATACTTTTAACCTTTGAAAGGAACCACATTTAGTGCTGTGTTAATTATCATTAAAAGCAAAACGGGATCTCTGTGCCTCCGCGACAGACGCAATTCTTCTGGGGCATCTCTCCTCATTATCTCCTCCTTTTTTCTTCTGTATCTTGAACTTGGGGCTCGAGTCCGACCTAAGGTTCGAGCTGCCTTTAAGAACAGCAAGCTAAGTTCGTTTACCGTTAATTATTAAGACTAAATGGGCAGGCAAACTCGTGAAACAATGAAAGTAAAATAATCCGCTATAATATGGTATTACACGTCTATAGAAAATATACTATAAATAAAGCAGTTATTAATTTTCCTAATGCATGGTTGTTTGACATTTACTTCTGTTTAAAACGTTATACATTTGGCAAATTAGGTTTTTCAGCACTATGTTCGAACAGCAACTCAGCGTCCACTCACCCCCGCGAATTATGTTTAAAAGCTGAAACGGGTCCGCGGTGTAAAAAAAGCAAAGGTTAGGGATCCTGCTAGTGGAATGGATTTGGACTAACAGCGCTTTGATAAGTGAACAGACAAATGCGCTAAATTAGAGAAAAAGTGGGTGGGTCCATTATCATTGGTCTTAAAAAGTGGGTGGGTCCTGTCCCACCCACGTATAATGGTTCCGACGCCCATGTGTGTGTATCTGTCTGTGTGTCTGCGCGCGTGTGTATCTGTGTGCATGTCATTTAGGGAGAAGGCATATCTTTTTCAGGGACCATGTATATTTTTTAGGTAGAGCGGGCCTTATGCTTATTTTATGTGATATTATCTTTTGTGAAAAAGCAACGGTCAGTTTTTTGACATTAAGAATAAAATAAAATACGTGTTTTCTTTAACAACTATTAAATCTGTCTCTGTATTGCATATTCAAACCTTAATACCATTCCATAACAGACTAAAAAACTTAAGACTAGACTAAGACTAAAACTCTTATGATATTTCGTCGACTAAAACTAGACTAAGACTAAAATATTTCAGATGACTTAAATAAATGACTAGAACTAAATGGTGTGTTATTCAAACGACTAAGACTAAGACTACATCAGAATTTGCTGCCAAAATTAACACTGCACCAGTGGAGCCCATTTTCAAGGTCTCGTTTAGGGCCCCATAACCCCAAGGGCCGGCCCTGAGTTTGCCTGCACATTCAGGTCTTAATGATTAATGGAAAACGAACTTGGCTTGCTGTCCTCAAAGGGAGCTCTGCACCAGAGCTCTGAACCTTCAGAGAGAGCAAACCTAAGCCTGGGGCTCGAGCCTCAAGTTCAAACCGCCCAACAGAAACTGCAAAGAGGAAAAAAGAGAGCAGGGAAGGAGGATATTGGGAGCAGGAGGGATGCCGTAAAAATTGCAGCTGGACCCGGAGGCCTGAAGGCTGCCTTATATACGCCCAAAATGATGATTGACAGGCCTAAATGTATAGGCTCCTCTCGAACCTGCATTTAGAACTACAGTACATTAAATTGCTAAAAAACACATTATTATATTTAAAACGTGTTGATTTTGTACAAAACACTATGCCTCAATACTAAGGGAGTAAAGTTGAAACTATTTGACTAATTCATAATGCATACTGGCATACAGTACAAACAACTTAATCTAAGCAAAATGCTATGCTGTAGGGGGATTAAAATACTGAAATGGCCAAAGTTAGGAGATGCGCTGCTGGAGTTTATCCAGCTGACCTCAATTTAAAAAAGACCAGCATATGTGTGCTTTCGGATGTTTATCTTCAGCTTAGGATGATGGTTTGCAGTTTTTTTTATCTAGCTACACATAAAAGTTGTCTGCTCGACCTGCTTAGAAAGACTTTGAAGTCAACAACATTGTGATGCTGGTAGAAATGTGTAGAGTAGAGGTGCGACTAAACAAAATTCTCACTCTCCCACTCTCATCATCTCTCTCTCTCTCTCTTTTCCAGAGGTCAGCGTTAAAGGGTCAAGTGTCTTTGTTATGCAGATGGTGGGCAGCAACAGCCATGTGAACAGACATGTTTGAAAAATTACAAAAGAAATGTCTTTAATATCTCAGCTGTTTCTCCTTGACAACCAGAACAGATGTCTGGGATATTAGATGGAAATGGAGACTCCTGGATCTCTGGTTTCTCGGATACTTGTCCTAAAAACTAAATAATCTTATGTCTTTTCTGTACACTTTCATTAGTGAGATATTCAAGATGATTCGCTCTATATCTTTAGATAAAAGCATCTGCTAAATGCCAACATGTAAGGAAATTTGTTGATTTTGTTATGACTTTCAGGGCCACATTTCAAAAATCTACTTAGAAATCTTTAAAAATGACTTGATGATGACATTTGAGGTAATTCTTAAATTCATAAATGATGTTTTACTTTGAATCGAATAATGTCAACAGGTGATGGTAAGTCAAGGGGTAGAGGTGGGTGATATGAAATCCCCTCCCCCTGCAGAAATCTCATGAGCACCAGAAGTCCTGTGTCTGAGGGCAGCTGCTCGCTTGCTGCTAAGCAGATGTATGTCTCTCTCTCTCTCTCTCTCTCTCTCTCTCTCTCTCTCTCTCTGCTCATTTTTAGACGACTCGGTTATTTCAAATTCCCTCATGCCATTGAGTCTGCATTCAAAAAGAACGGTTCGCCCAAATAGACACCCTCCTTTTCATTCATTGCGGTGGCTCCTCCCTTTTCTCTGTCTCTCGAGTGCTGTGAAACGGTTCGTGCAGATGGATGGGTTAATTGTGGAAGACTGTATGAAGTGAGGGACTGAGAGATACAAACTTAAGGGAGTTACAATGAGATCCGTTGAGAAGTGATGTAGAAGATTTCTGGATTATACAAATTACCAATACAGAAGTGTTATCCTAAGTGCTGGATCAGATCACAACGAGGTAAGTGTGCGTGTGTGCGTGTGTGTTTCGAACTTATTTCTGAACTGAACAAAGTGCTGAACCTAGCCTAAGGTAACACATAAAGACATTGTATATTGGGAAAGCTTACATTTTGTATTATTAGAAAAAGTTTTTGAAAAATATTTGTTATCTGATTAGGTAATTTAAATAGTAAACTTTAAAGTACAGTATTACTATATGATTTTTTTATCATAATATTGATAGTAAAATTGAAAATGGGACTTATAGTTGGGAGACACTGGGTCTAAGTCTGAGCTTTCTGCTCTCATTTCATTGTGCGTTTCTGTGTTTATTAAATTCAAACAGCAGTGTGGGTTTTGTCTTCTCTGAGGGGTCTTCAAGACACCCCTTCAGATGTGTTAGTGTCCAAAGGGAAGCTAGAAATAGTACTGAGGTCCCTGAATGGGCAGTGCTAGTGGCCAAAAAGTTGTTTCTTATTCTTTAGTATGAAATATGTTTAATATTTTAACATTTTATCTTGTATTTTTATTTTAATGGCTTTCATGTAGAATTGTCCAGTGGATGTTGCCTTTCAACTTACCATTGTATTACTGTCTGATTAAAGACATTCATTTTAATATGTGACCCTGTCTTTGAAATCCAAGCTAAAGTCTCATTAGGAGTATCAAAATTTTATTTCAATCACTGATTTCACATTGATTTCAATCTTTGACATGAACTTATACTCCATTAATATTAAAGATATCAAGGTTATATTTTCACAAAAATGTACAATTATATAGGATGATTTTTTTGTATGAAACAGTAATTACAAAATATGACTTTAGCTGGGTTTTCACAGGCAGGGTCAGATTTGACCATAGTATGCCCTTTTCAAACTGTGTGGTATTGGATAAGGCATTTAATTTATTATTTTACATATGTTTCTGTGTTGGAAACTTGTATGTCAGCTACAGTACACATTTTGGGAAACAACGTTCATAATGATTTAAATAGTTGCACTTGGTGATTTTTTTTACTGCTGAAACTGTGTTGATGAACAACATTTTGCCTTTCTCTGGCTTCAAGCTGATGAAACATTCAAATTAATATCCGTGATTATTACATGGCTCGTTGGAATGCTTGATTCTAATTGGCCAGTGGCGACATTGTCATGGTAACCCGGATGCTGCAAATAATTTTGTCAGGTACAGCTTAATATAACACAAAAATGAAATATCAATATGTATTTTAATAACATTTATAACATTATATTTACAAATAATTGAACAAAATACTGTATTCGTGACATTTGAACGTCTTATCTTATCTTAAAACCAAAAGTAAACAGGTTTTCCATATGTAAGGTCTGCATTCATTAAAAATGAGCAAATTAAATATTTCAAATCAATATTAATGTTCCCACCTCACTTATGAGGTAAAAAGCCATGTTATAAGAAAGATAATGTACAGACGAAATAAGACCCTTCAGTGTGTAATACAAGACCGGGTCAGACTGTCGGGCTTATTTCTTCGATAACAATCGGCTGCTTATACATTATCCCTTACTCTAAAAACAAACGGTGCTATATAGCACCAAAAGTGGTTCTTTGCTCGTAATCATAGAAGAACCGTTTTTAGTGCCATATAGCACCGGTGAAGCACCTGTGTAGAACCATATAGTGCTATGTAGAACCAAATGTGGTGCTATAGTGGTGCTATATGGCCCCTATATGGTTCTACACAGGTGCTTCACCGGTGCTATATGGCACTAAAAACGGTTCTTCTATGGTTACGATTCAAATCAACAGTTTTGGTGCTATATAGCACCGTTTGTTTTTTTAGAGTATTAACCACTGATGATAGCCATTATGTTTTGTTTATGCATTTAAGCAGCTGTTTTAAACATTGAGCTCTCTCTGGACTTTATAAACCACTTAGAAGAGTGGGAAAATGCAGCGTGTCTAAAATGTAATATTCAGTGTTCACACGCAGGAATATTTGATCAAAAACAGCAATCTCAGGATATAAAAGTGGGTCAGGAGTAATGGGGTGTAGATGGTGGAAGGCAATATAAGTGAGTAATGATGTGTACAGATGGTGTCTTTGAGAATTTAACTTTCTGACATGCGCTCAGGTAGAAGCTACCGGGGTGCTGGAACGAATCCACAACATTAACCTGATTTAGTGGGCAGCTAACGAGACTCCCATTTTTAGTTTCACACACACTTTCTCTCTTTCTACATCCTTGTACAGTTTGTACATTCCACCACATCCCAAAGATGCTCTATTGGGTTGAGATCTGGTGACTGTGGGGGCCATTTTAGTACAGTGCACTCATTATCATGTTCAAGAAACCAATTTGAAATGATTCAAGCTTTGTGACATGGTGCATTATCCTGCTGGAAGTTGCCATCAGAGGATGGGTACATGGTGATCATAAAGGGATGGACATGGTCAGAAACAATGCTCAGGTAGGCAGTGGCATTTAAACGATGCCTGATTGTAACTA
This sequence comes from Paramisgurnus dabryanus, assembly GCF_030506205.2. NCBI lineage: Eukaryota > Metazoa > Chordata > Actinopteri > Cypriniformes > Cobitidae > Paramisgurnus > Paramisgurnus dabryanus. The sequence continues at coordinate 27,394,857 of NC_133351.1, forward strand.
AGGGGCCTAAAGTGCAGAGGTGTAAAAAGTACTCAAAAATGTTACTCAAGTGAAAGTACAAGTACTGAGTGTAAATTTTACTCAATTAAAAGTAAAAGTATCTTGCCAGAATCATACTAGAGTAAAAGTAAAAAGTACCACATTAAAATTTTACTTGAGTATTAAAAAAGTAACAGTAACAGGAAAAATTTAAACTAGAGATTCTTGTTTAAGCTTTTAATCTCTAAAAACATGAAGTGAATGCACCACATACAGGGTTTTATCCTGCTTTACACTGTTTGCATTTCATTGTATTTCATTATCAAACTATAAAACGACCTAATTTCAGTATGCAACATGCTACTCAAAATTTTGAAACCTTGAATTTAACTAAAGCAGAAGCTGATTTTCAAAATTAAGTATCAAGCATCTCACAGACAGCCAGTGCAGAAAGAGTTATTAGTTCTTATTAGTTCTTGTTCACACTGCCAGTCCAAATCTGATTTTGGTGCATATTCGATTGGAACCCAATCACATTTAGAACGTTTGAACGGCTAAAAACCACATGAAATCTGTTTTTTTCTTTTCTGTTTCAAGCTATTTCCAGAGGTGGTTTGAAATACTTTTCAAATCACATTTCCAGAAATACATTTAAGTCTGACCGCTCTGATCTTATTTTTGTAGCTTTTCGGTTACGTCATGCTGTTGCGTCACGTAAAATGTAAAACACGATTTTTGTGCCAGTGTGACGTCATTGCCATAGAAACAGTGCAGATAATCCAGAAAATGGCAAAACCCATACAGGACGCACAGATCGGACCTAAACAGTTGTGATACACAATGTGGACATTGAGTCTGTCCAGTCAGACATGCAACAAAATCAGATTTGGACTGACAGCGTGAACAAGGTCTTAGTCTTGATAGAGAGGCTGCAAATAGCACACATTTAAGAAAATAGCTTAATGTGTTGTCGGTTTCAAAGAAGCGAAAAAATCTTCATCCGACGAGCCCACTCGCGAGTCTCTAGCCCTTTCTCGGGCCGAGATATGGTCAACCCTTCCCGGATTTTTCCTTGGCCTTAGCTCAGGCACCTTAAGTTCAGGGCGTTCCCCCTTCGGGTCCCTTATCCTACCCAAGAGGGCCTTTCCAACAAGCCATCCACGAGTCTCTAGCCCTTTCCCCGGCCGAGATACGGTGGTCCTTTCCCTGATTTTTTCCACGGCTGTAGCTCGGGCACCTTAAGTCCCCTCGGGTATAAGCGACCCAAAGGCATCCAAGCTACGGTCGTGGGAAAATCAGGGGAATGACCGCTGTATCTCAGCCGGGGAAAGGGTTAGAGCGTCAGGGTTGGCTAGTTGGAAAGGCCCTCTCAGGTAGGATAAGGGATGCCAAGGGCGAATGCCTAGGACTTAAAGCGACCGAGCCACGGACGTTTGAAATTCAGGAGACCGTCGGCCACAGAAAGGGTTAGAGAGTCGGGGGTTGGCTCGTTGAAAAGGCCCTCTCGGGTAGGATAAGGGACCCGAAGGGCGAACACCCCGGACTGAAGGTGCCTGAGCTACGACCGTATGAATTTCAGTGGCACACGCTGTATCTCGGCCAAGGAAAATAAATAACATTTTAATTAAACTGGCCGTCAGCACAATTCAATTAGTTTAAGTAAGGTAAGAGTAAGGGAAAATAGAATAAAGTGATCTCTAAAAAATAAGTACTTTTTGACTGTAAATAACATTGTAAGGAGTAAAAAGTACTTTTTTTCTTAAAAAATGTAATTAAGTAAAAGTAAAAGTACTGATTTTAAAATGTACTCAAGTAAAGTAAAAATCCCCAAAAATAATACAGTAATCAAGTAAAATTACTCAAGTACTTTACACCTCTGCTAAAGTGTGACAAGAAAACATCCCCCACACCATTACACCACCACCACCAGCCTGCACAGTGGTAACATGGCATGATGGATCCATGTTCTCATTCTGTTTACGCCAAATTCTGACTCTACCATCTAAATGTCTCAACAGAAATCGAGACTCATCAGACCAAGCAACATTTTTCTGGTCTTCAACTGTCCAATTTTGGTGAGCTTGTTCAAATTGTAGCCTCTTTTTCTTATTTGTAGTGGAGATGAGTGGTACCCGGTGGGGTCTTCTGCTGTTGTAGCCCATCCGCCTAAAGGTTGTGCGTGTTGTGGCTTCACAAATGCTTTGCTGCATACCTCGGTTGTAACGAGTGGTTATTTCAGCCAAAGTTGCTCTTCTATCAGCTTGAATCAGTCGGTCCATTCTCCTCTGACCTTTAGCATCAACACGGCACCACAGGACTGCCGCATACTGGATGTTTTTCCATTTTCACACCATTCTTTGCAAACCCTAGAAATGACTTGCGTGAAAATCCCAGTAACTGAGCAGATTGTGAAATACTCAGACTGGAGTTAAGAAAATTGTCTTTACCAGGACCACACCCCTAAATGCATTGAAGCAACTGCCATGTGATTGGTTGATTAGATAATTGCATTAATGAAAAATTGAACAGGTGTTCCTAATAATCCTTTAGATGAGTGTATATGTTTTTGTTTGTTTGTTTGCGTGAGTGTGTGCTTGTTTAAGAGGGAGGGAACATCTCACTATGATCCAATCAGCATCTTTCCCAAGGGAGAGAACCAATCATCTGTCTCTCTTGTATTTTCTTCCCTGCTTTTATATGCTGTGCATCAGGGGCATTTCGCGACTCTCTGACAATCTAATTTGATTATCTCCTCTCAGAAATTGCCTTTGGAGAAATATTTTTCTTATGGGAAGACAGAATGGTATCCTTTATTAATTCATAACCAGTGGCTGCTTGCTGTGCGTTGCTGGTTTGCAGGGACTGACTTTAACTCACAATTGATGCCGTGTGTTGTTTGGAATATTTTTGGGCGTTATTTCATTAAATGTGTCTGCTAATTGAATAAATGTAACTTTATGTAAATAATTTAATTACATAATTGATTCATAGCAAGTTAAAAGCGATGTCAAATGCATTATACTCTGAATAGGCTGAACGGCTCTGAAAGGGTTTCTGGCTTTTTCTCTTCCTCACTGTGATGTTCAGACAGCACCGAGGAGTAAATGATGGATGACTTTACATATAATGCTTGTTTCCAAAAGAGTGAAATGAGACTCCTGTCTGACAGTTAGTTGATCCTAATGCTGCTGAAGGAGAGCTTAACTGCTCTGAATTTGTTCTCTGTAGCTAAAGATATGACTTGTAGGAGTTGATCCCAAAATAATGTTGGAAATCTGGAGAATGCTTCAGGATTTTGGCCATTTGTTACAATTGATTTCACACACACATTCACAGACAATCAAACAGGGCCATGCTTTTGGCTCATTTCTATTCTGGGGCGGTTGAGTTTAAGTAGCTCAACTTACTCTGCTTCCTGTTTGGATCTTGGTATATTTCCAAATGGTACAGATCTGTTTCAGCCTCTTACGTCTCTACACTCAGCTGCTGACTGATTTGTTAGTGACAACAGGAAACACTACAGCAAACTCATTTTTAGCATTACAGAGCAATATTTCACAGTGTGGGTCAATACTGTTAGGCAGGACCCTATAACTTTTTCAAAAAAGATTCAGCGAATGTCTTTGAGTGTGATTTATCAAGTAAAAGGTGTTTTGTCTCATGCACATTTTTAATTATAACTAGATTTATTTACTTAGTGTGTAATGTTGCTGTTAGAGCATAAATATACCTGCAAAATCATAAAGCTCAAAGTTCAATGGCAAGCGATATATTTTCTTTAACGTAATTCACTTTTCAAGGATACAAAAATGTCTGGTTCATTTTTCTGAAGTTTTACATATATTTTTGACCCACCTCCGCCTACAGGAATATGCCAAAAAAGGGCACTTAACAAACTACACAATCAGAACTCATATATGTATTTCTGAAGTAGGGACTGCAAGAACAAGGAAGACATCAGCCCGTTTTTAGGACAGTGAAAATAGCGGTATAGAAAATATATATGACGGTTTCATCAGACGCACGTGATACACGTCTGGATCTGAACTTTACTTCCGGTTTCGTTTTTTTAATGGTCTGACTAGTTGCTAAACTGATCTCTTGAACAAATGCCTCGTCAAAAATAACAAATGTTTTGGTTTCCTAGGTAATCTATGTGTTGTTTTTTTGCTTGTTATATAAATAAACTACGTTTAAAGTACTTTGTGGTTATTTATTATTAGCGGAGTTTACCAGAAGTTACGTGCGGACCGCGACAGCCGCTTGTTTATTTTGTTACTGCTGAAACCGTCTTTATTGCGCACCGTAAACATAATCATAGCTTCGAAAACACAGGAAAAATTGGAGCTTTAAAAAGAATAGTTCACCCAAATATATTTATTTTTCTATAACTTTGAATCTTAATGATTTTTTTGTTGTTGTTGTCTTTTGTGACCAAACATGCATATGGCAAATCATCATGAGACATTTTTTGGACTGTTTGTCAACAAGTTTGAGTCCTGGCTTACGGTCCTGTTTTCCCTCTCTCATCTCGTTTCATTCTTCATCCTGTCTTTCTACACTAAAACTTTCCACTGTAAATAAAGCTGTAAGAAGACAAATATATATATATATAAAAAAACATTTCACACTCATTTAGTCCAGATAAATGAAAAAAGCTTTTTTCTAAGAAATAATCCGTAATAAAAAATAAAGAAATAAAAAATTGCAAGTAAGCTTTGCTGTTAATTTCACTTCCCTTACAAAACTGAGATGTCAACTTGTTCACCTGTTACTGGCAAGCAATAGGTGGCATTGCTAACTGTTTCTCATTCCAGGCTATAAATAGTGCTGGCTGGGTAACAGTGTCAAAATCTACTGTATGTCTGGGCCGGTCAGGACATGCACCGGGAGGGTCATGTTAGTGTCAAGAGGGGACATTTGTAAAGTGAATCATTAAGCCCTAATTTATGACAGACAACTAGGACCAACTTAGGTTTAAAATGCCAGTACAGCTTATTCTGGTCAAGAAATAGTTACAAGAACTGGATAAATCTTCCACGACAGACCTAAAAATTGACAAAATGCAGTTTGTTTTTCTTCAACATGCTGCATATAGATTTGTGAGTTTAAAGGAAAGCACCACTGTTTTCAATATTTTACTATGTTCTTAAAGGGACACTTCACCCATTTGCATTAAGCTTTGTATAGTTAGAACCCCAGTCATGTTTTTGAATGGTCGTGCATCATTTTCTCAGTTGCCGCTGAGACAGGAGAAATACAGATTTCAGTGTTGCACTTCCTTCTTTCAATGATGTAAAAATCATCATTTTGCATCATTGAAAGAAGGAAGTGCTATATCTTTGTTGAGGGAGTGAGACTACAAACACCCCTTTTCTTGGTCAAATAGGCACCAAATTCGAAATGTATGTTACATTTCCACTACAAATATGACACACTTTCAATAAAGATTAATGTTTCTACGGGAGAAATGCTCCTTTAAACTTAGACAAATTAATACATACTTATTTTTATTAATTGTGTGCACTTAATCTTTGTACAGTTCCATGGCCGTAGCTACCATTGAGGACACAGAGGTCATGTCCTCAATAGTTTTTTCTTGAAGTTTCGTTTCATTTTGATGTGAAAATAGCCAACAAGACAATTATCCTTGCATCTACTGACCATCACGTGACACGCACTTGCAGATACCATTGCCATTTTTTGTTAATTTTAACGAAAGAAGTCGGCTATAGCGGAGTGTTTCCTTAACCAATTAAAGAACGCAACACAGTGTCTCGCACATCTCACATAAACTCCAATACCCACAAATCCATTGTTCAAAATAAAGCTGACGCCATGCTAATTTCTGCCTGTGATTTTCATTCAAATGACTGAAAATGAAAAGGCTGCAACAAACTAAATTATCGTTTGGAAAGCCAGCAGAAGATGAGCAGACAAAGAGGAGGAGGGAAGGTGAGAAAGTTAATGCTTATGCAGCAAATAGCCTACAATATAAGATGCGATAGGGCTACCAATGAGATTCAAACCTATATCCTACTGAAATGTTGAACTAATCTGCACTGACAATTAAGCTAAATAATATATGGATAATTAATGTGTTGTGAAGGGATAGCCTATTACCCTTTTAATCAACATGATCTCACAAAGTTCCGTGGGATAGTCACGGAATTTTGTGCTCATTTTTCCGTGGCATTCTCACGGATCTCCGCATTTTTCCGTGGCCCTGCTACGGACTGTCTTTTTCCGTGGCATTCTCACAGATTGGTTACTCAACTGTTTTTTCCTATTTTCAAACCATTTTCACTTCGGTTTAGGGTTAGATTTGGTGTTTGCATTAGTATGTCACTTTAACTATTGGTTTATATAATTTTTTCTGATTTATTCTTTTATATTTTCTAAACTTTAAACAATTGTCGCCTGGCGTTGGGGTTAGAGTTGGGTTTGGGTAGGGATGTCATTTCATGTAAATCTAACCCTAAACCGAAGCGAAAATGGTAAGAAAATAGGACAAAACAGTTGAGTAACCAATCCGTGAGAATGCCACGGAAAAAGACAGTCCGTAGCAGGGCCACGGAAAAATGCGGAGATCCGTGAGAATGCCACGGAAAAATGAGCACAAAATTCCGTGACTATGCCACGGAAATTTGTGAGATCAGGTTGCTTTTAATAAGCATGACCTGCACTTTGTGCTTGTATGTTAATAAACCTGTTAACTGAGCTCTGGCCTGTTGTGAGACTTTATTTTTATTATTATTATTATGTTAAATTCAACATAGGAGAAAGGAGAGAGAAGTCAGGCAGTTGAGGAGGAAAAAGAGTTAGAAGGAGAAGAGAGGGAAATAGTAGTAATAATGTTATAAATAATGTTTTTATTGAAAATAAATAAGTCGTTTAAAAAATACAAAAATGTATTTCTCAAGTGTCTTTTTTGGGGGGTGGGGGCGGTATTTGAAAAATCCTGGCAACAGCCTTGTACATTGTGTTGTGAATGTGTTAGCATTTAGCCTAGCCCCATTCATTCCTTAGGATTCAGACAGGGATGAATTTAGAAGCCACCAAACACTTCCATGTTTTCCCTATTTAAAGACTGTCATGAGTAGTTACACGAGTAAGTATGGTGGCAACAAAATGTGGCGTTTTTTTTTAAGAGGATAAAAATGAGAACTATATTGTGTGGTGGAAAAGCACTTAGTTTGCGGCACTAAAGGGCTCGTTATAGTCGTGCGTAGGTCCAACGGCGTAGGTTCCGCGTCGGTTTTCATTTATACTTTTGCGTCATCGTCCGCATCGACGTGCAAACACACGCGCAGACCGCTGGTAGGCAGTATCCACTCGTGTAACCACAGTAGCAGCGGGAACGTCAAAGAAGAAGAAGCTTAGCGAGTTAACCCACAAACGAAGAAGAAACAGCAACTTGTTGTGTATAATTTGAGAAGACCAGCAATGATGGAAGTAAATAAACAACGACTTTTGATGCAGTTTGAGTTAAATCACTCCTGAACATGGCTATTTTTTGTTTTCACCTTCACAAACAGAAATACCTATGACACAGTTTTTTATCTGATGGGAGGGGTTCTGGTGGACCAATCGCAGTGCTTGCGGTGCGCGTAGATCCGACGCGCTGTTAAAATTTTTGTGAGGTGCGCGTCAGGGTGCGCGTCAGGCTACGCAGAGCTACGCACAGGATACGGATAGCCGTAGCTACGGCGTAGAACCTACGCACGACTATAAATCGGGCTTAAGACCTTGAGCGCAGTAGTATTGATGGAAGTTTGAGCGAGAGGGGAAGTAGTCAGAAGTGACGATGTTACTGCATGCCGAGGTCGATATGACATTATATTTACAAATGATTAAAGCAAAAACGTCTTGTCTTATCTGAACACGGAAAGTAAACAGGTTTTCCTTGAGAAAGGTCTGCATTTGTTAAAAATGATCAAATGAAATATTTCAAATCAATATTTAATGTTCCTTACCTCACATATGAGTTAAACAGCTTTGTAATAAGCGGGACAATGTAAAGGTAGCCCTTTGTTATTACATTACATTATCCCTTACTTAATCTGAATCTAAATTTAATGTATGAATCTGAGTGTAGACTGTAACCTGAATTTCTGTTTATCCAAAACTAATAAATACTGATTATATCATAGATGCAACTCAAAATTTATAATATCTAAGCTATCTATAGTTTCATTTCTACAAAGAGGCTGTTTACAAGCTATTTACATGACAAACAACCCCCCCCCCCAAAAAAAAAAAACTTTTAGTCACAAAAGTTGTTTGCATGGAATTGTATGACTGGTGATTGTTTAGACAACGGTGTCATCTGTAAGGAAAACTTTTAAACTTTGAAGTATACAGTTCATGTAAACGTAACCCTAAGCACCTCAAACAAAACTTTAAGTATCTTTCAAGGATTTGATGCCAGTTAGCTGGATAGCCAAATGTACAGCAGTTGTTTGTTTGTTTGTTTTAGTGGTTTTAGTTATCATTTGCATGAAGATGTGTAAAATGTTATGGGTGCCAACAGAGCAATGTGTGTGTGTGCGTGCGTGCGTGCGTGCGTGCGTGCGTGCGTGCGTGTGTGTGTGTGTGTGTGTGTTTGGGATTTGGGAACAGCTGGCATGCTCTTCAGGCTTTGGAATGGAATGTGGGCAGGTGCATGGAGCAGATTGGCAGACGTATCCTGCATCAATGATCTCATACACAAACTGTCTATGGAGCAGACGATCCCTAACCCATATACATGCAAACAATTACTGGACTTTTATTTATGTTAACACAATAATGTATGCTTCTGTGTTAATTTGTGCACATCAAAAACATAGCAAGTTAATTCTTATAGGAATACCTCACCATCTTTTGAAATCTACTATGATGTTACTTTTTTGGTAGTTGTTTCTGAACATCAAGGTGAGAAAGGAAAAACTATTTTACTATCAAAGATATTACACTTCACTTATAAATACAATACAATTGAGAACTTCATTCAATTTCCTTAGTAATGACGGTGCAGCCTCTGAGGTATCTCAGTTCATTTTAGTCCATTCAGCATAACAAGTTACTCAAAGTGCCTCTTTTAAGTTTAGGAAGAGAGGGTGGGCGAGAGAGAACAGAAATATAAAAATCAAGAGAAAGAGACAAAGAGGACAGAGATGCTGTGGAAATGAGCAGTAGATGGAATATGTAATGAGAGATGAAACATGAAAGATAAAGAGCACATGCCACCTCTCAAAGTCATGTGGGTGAAAGAGAAGAACAAAGAGAACCAGGAATGTGCATGTATGTAACAGATGGGGTCGATAGAGAAAATTAATGGATAACTGGCTGGATTAAAGAGGATCAGAAGGGGTTTGTGAGACGTCTGTCTTCTTTACAAGTTCATTGCTTGTTCTCCTTTGGCCAGCTCTGTGCTGCTTGACTGGACAGAAGCACTCAAGCCCAACATACATGCAGAGATATGACGATTTACTGAATGAACAGATGGTTAGTGAGAAGATAGATCACTTGCACACAAAAGACATCATATTCACATATCTAACTGTCTCTCATTCTCTTTTGTTCTTCTGGTACTGTAGGTAATGTGGTAGATGAAGCTGAACAATCAAATATTAAAGTGATCCCTGCCAAAAAAACAACAACAACAATAGAACCCTTCCTAAAATAACAATAGAAACCATCAAGTAAATTCATATAGATGTAATGGTTATAATGGGAATTATATTACCAGTCTCTGCTGGTAATGTGTTGGATTGGTGGGATGTTATCTGGATGGGATCCAACACCATTAAATCATAGAGTAATGAGACTAAGAACGGCCTATATAAAGGAATTTTGTAATGGTTTTAAGGGTAGCAGGTGATGGTTCATATTGGAGACCATTAGAATTTGTATTTTATACATTAGAATTTATATGATGGTTTCTATATTTTTTTTTTTAAGGGAAAGATCACCCAAAAAGGAAAACAATGTCATTCTGTTATTATTAACTGATATTGGTTATACAGTATCTGTATACATGCTTTTAAAGTCCCCATGAACAGGAAGTTGCAACCGACTTTACTTTACTAAACTGTGATATATTTCCGAGTGAAACGGAATGACTGACAGTTAGAGGGGCGGGGTTAATGGATACTCCACCCAAGACGTCTATCTTACGTCTAGACGTCATCAGTGTAGGATTGCCACAAAAGGGCAGAAGTACAGATTCTGATTTAAAGTGGACATCAATATTTAAAAAAATATGACCCACATGAATAAATTGTTTAGAATGAACACTGCTACAATTGTCAGTTTTGATTTTATGATGATATTAAAGAGAGAGAGAGAGAGAGAGAGAGAGAGAGAGAGAGATTTTCTTCTCCTAGAAAATGATGTTTCATTTGAAACTTTGTGATTCTTTCAGCTCCTGTCATTTTATTTCAGAGATTAGAAAATAGAAATGTATATATAGTGAATTTGTCCATGATTGACCTCTCAGTCTGACTGTTTTCCTCAGATGTACGGCAGCTTGAGTCCTTATCTTTATGATGTAAAATGAAGTCCTCTGTAGTGGCCGCTGACATTTAATCTCATTGGTCAGTGAACGCTCTGGGAAGTGATGATATAAAATGCATTAATACGCTTGAAGAAAGTCTGTCATAGTGTGATGGAGTTTCAGATCTGTAACAATAACAGAGATCTCTATGCATCTCTCTCAGCACTGCCCCACAAAGAATCAATCCTGTCATCTAACAGCAGGGTCAAAGATCAATGCAGCCGCTTGTGAGGAAACATGTCACTGTAACAAATCAAAACACAAACCTTCATCATACATCAGACAGAGAAGAAGAGAAAGAAAAATGTGGTTCAGACTGCTTTGAAGTCTGGGAAGAGTGTGTTGATAAGAGTGCATTTCCATTGCTCATTTGCATAAAGTCACTGGAAGAACCAATCATGTCTCATGTTGCTGGAAATTGGAAAATGTAGTTATTACATATGTTACTTTTTATTACAGCGTTGGGTCAAAAGGGTACAAATCTAGATTGACGTTTGATTGACAGCTGTCACAGCCTTTTAATAACAGCATTCCCTGCTGTCCTCTCAACCACTGGAAAAAAGCCAGGCTTTAAAATGTGTATTTTATTTTATTTGGATGTGTTTGGCTTTATCAAAGTACAGCAAGTGTGATTTTAAAAATTACACAAAGGAGTCTGCTTTTGAAATGCTCTCGCGATACTTGAATGTCATCCACCTGTCAGTTCTTGCGGCGCTCTGTGAAGTCGAACGCACCTATTTGTGTGAACCGGGTTGCTGCTTTTGACCTAGCACTTATGAAATAGTGGAGTGTGTCCTAAAAACAAAATCAAGTGGTTAAAAAAGCACAACAACGTGTACATTTCTCAGCTGCATTATAGGTTTATGATCTATGTGGAGTACAAAAATGTTTCATCTTTATTTTCTTATCATTATGATATTTTGACATGTAAAGTTGTTCATTGAACATATTAACAAATTGTGCTACGCTTGTCACGCATTGATTTGGCTTATTTTTATTTATAATATATTTACACTACATGCATAAACATTTTTATGGTGGACTTAGTTTAGTGTTTCTTTTGCTCTAGGTCAGAACACCGCTTACAAAAATCAATCAATTTACAAAAATATAAGCATTATTGTATGTTTTATCCAGAAAAAACACAGCTCCCTAAAATGGTGGCACCTTTAGCATACAATTTAGCAACCAGTGCAGAATCTATGTATGTTTGTGGTCTTTACAGTTTGTGAAAATCCAGCATGCTGTGATAGAGGTTGAAATGTTTGTGTTGAGTAGTTACCTACAGAATTTGCCCTACAGGTTTTATCTTTTCATTAAAACACTGACAGCAAGCCAGTGCTCCCCCCGGTCATATATCAGTAATGACAGAAATGAGTTTTTGATAGCCGATGTGGTGGCGCGTTGGCAGGTTACTAAAGCAGAAAAGAGCATTTGCTGCATAATGTCTGTTTTTAATGAATGAGTGAGCTGGGTGATTTTATTTGTTGTCGACCTGTTTTTAATGAATGAGTGAGCTGGGTGATTTTATTTGTTGTCGACCTGTTTTTAATGAATGAGTGAGCTGGGTGATTTTATTTGTTGTCGGACCTGCTTTATTACTACAGAATATAAATCATAATTAGTTTTTGACTAATGATCAGTGAACTTATTAAAGGGCTATCTAACACTGTAAATTTATTTGGGGTTAATCTCATTTCAGTGTTGGGGACACAAGCATGGTACAAAACTGATGCTTTTAGTCGTGGGAACTTTTAAAGACTCAGGTTTGTTGTGGTTAGGGCCAGTGGCGGAGCCAGAGGGGTGTCCAGGGTGGCACTGGACACCCTTGACAGGTCACTGGCCACCCCGTGTGCCACGTAAGGGATAATCCATGGCCAGCCATGCATTAAAGGGTTTTAATGCACGACGTAGAGGCGAAGAACCACCCGACGCGTAGCGGAGGGTGGTTGCCTCTGCGAAGTGCATTAAAACCCTTTAATGCATGGCTAGCCGTGGATTATCCCGCTTATACCTTGGTTATTTGCCAAGTTAAAGCTGTAATTAATGTTTACAGTGTAATTTTAACCGACAGGTAAAAAATGACGGTCATCTTCTTAAGTTAAGGCTCGCACTCCGTCCGCTTTAAATAAAGTAGTGCCATTGTATTGCATTTATTTAAATGAATTATCATATTTATTTAAACTCATTAAATAATTTATGAATGACAGCCAACACTGACAGTGACAAGGCAATCTTTATTTGAACTAATCATTTATTTAAATGAATTATGTAAAGTGTGAAATAAAACCGACGTCTCTAACCACGATTACTATATAAGGACACATTACATTTATTGAAATGGATTAAATTAAATGAAAACAAAAATCAAACAGTTGGAAATCTCTCTCTCGCTCTCTCTGCAAGTGTAACTGTGTTACTATGGTTACCAATGTTTATAGTAGTGGATTAATTTCTAACTTTAATCAAACTGACTGGAACTACCTGTGCGTTAAACGGTTTTAATGCACACCTTCCAGCGAATCAGAATCGAGTATTTAAACAGACCATGGTATAACCCAAATTTAATGCGCTACTTTCACTTAATCCCGATGTTTATTTTCGACGTGCGGCAGCGCAGCACATTGTTAAAAACATTATGAATATTAACCCTCCCTGCGGTCGTGGCACAAACTCTTTATTTTTCAATCACTGCGCAAAGAGACTTTGATTACTCTGCTGATTTTGGACATACAGATATTATTTATACATCATTTAAAACGTTAAGGTGTCATTTTTTGTATGTCTATAAAAGCTGAATGTTGTGCTTTTCACAAAATTAAGAAAATATACATACTGCGCGTTCTGTTATCTCTCCATCAGTGACTTCTTTTCAAAAACACGTCAGAAAAATTACTGTAACTTAACGAATACTTTTCATACAATCAGAAGATAAATGTCATGTCTACATAATTGGAATCTCTTTAAAATGATGTAAGTGAAGTCTTATTTGCTAATACTACATGATTTCACCGTATATGCTGGATGTGTGGTAATTTTCTTGTGGACTGAATAAAGTCTAAGATTGCCAATTCTGTTTACAACAAAACCCAGCACCATGTTTTCATTCTTGATGTGATATTTATAGGCTACTGTATGATTGTTAATTCGACTGGATAGCCACATTGAACTTGAAAGAGCGTTGCACATATCCGATAGAGCGCGTGCAGAGCAAGAGCTTAAACGCCTTCATGCTCGCAACTTCGCGTCTTTTTGGTTTAAACGGCCAAATGCTCAAATGTCAAAATAGCTGTCTTGGTGATTTTCATAGTAAACATTTGGTTACTGTACGTCTTAAACGAATAAACATTGTATTGCATTCGGTCTTAGCCTAACCTGTTGAAGTCTCTCTGTCATTAAAGTTAATTAAATATCAAAAGAAAAAAGAAAACTTTTGCATCTTCTGTATCTTCGTAAATAAACATCCTTGTGTAGAGCTCTGCTATTTGAAGTAAGTTTAAGGTTTATCATGGAGTTTAGATTTCCTGATCTTTTGCTTCATTAAAGGGATAGTTCACAAAATGAAAATAATTTTTACATCCTTATGTTGTTCTTAACCTGTACGAATTTCTTATTTCTGATGAACACAAAAGAAGATATTTTGATAAATGATGGTAAGCACACAGCTGTTAACCATTGACTTCCATAGTAGGAATAAAAACAACATGATGGAATTCAATGGATATACCATTAATTGTGTGCTTACCATCATTTATCAAAATATCTTCTTTTGTATTTATTAAAATAAAATACAGGTTAAGAACAACATAAGGGTGAGTAAATGATGACAGAATTTTCATTTTTGGGTGAATCCCTTTTACAGACAGTAAATCAGATGTAAGAAATACAGTAGAAAGATTTTATTTAGATTGATTATGTTTACATCTAATGCGATCAAAAGATTAATTTATGCTTTCTTGATACATGGTTACACGTCATTTTCTTTTATGGACTATGGACCCCCTAAAGTAGCTTTGGCCACCCCCTGGCCACCCCATTAAATAAATTCTAGTTCCGCCACTGGTTAGGGCTAGGTATCGATTCAGATGTTCCAGATCGATTCAATTTCGATTCACAAGCTATCATATCGATTCGATTCCGATTCTCAATTAAATTTTCGATTCCGGTTCTCGGGATGCTTCCATACCTCTTACTTTTTATGTTTAGGTGGCATCAACGTCGATGAAACACCTAAAACCGCCATTTTAAGCACTGAATGAAAGAATGACAGGCTCCTTGGTAACATCGCGCAAGGCAAAAAAGAGGGTGACATCTAGTGAAGAAGACTAGTAATTTGATTAACGTTAATCTTACGTTCATTTTTTGCAGGAAAAAAATCGATTCTGCTCTTTGAGAATCGATTCTGAATCGACCACGTAAAAAAAAACGATTAATCGAAAAATCTATTTTTTTGCCCAGCCCTAGTTGTGGTGTGCCATAATCGTTTACTACACAGTAAAAAGTGACAGTTGTATCTACTTAAAAGGGACATATCATGAAAATCTGACTTTTCCATATTTAAGTGCTATAATTGGATCCCCTGTGCTTCCACCAACCTAGAACATGTGAAAAACAACTTAGTTTTGATAAACCTTTCTCTGCAAGCACGTAAAAAAGGGCATTGAAATTTGGTTCCCTTTTGATGTCAAAAGGGGATCTTATTACACAAATACCGCCCCTTAATCTGCAATATCCAACCATGGCCATGGCCGTACCCACCAAAAGAGGACAGGTGCGCAATACCTCAGTTAGTAGAAGTGCAAGAAAGATGTTAGTAATCAAAAGCTGTGCCGTGATTGTTAAGGTGACAAGACAAGAAACATTACTGCAGCTGAGCCAGATGGGTTTCCAAATTTAATGCGCCACTTTCACTCCCTCCAGTAAATTACTTTCTGTTATTAAGCGTGTTTATTAACAAAATTCAATGCCAGCCAAGGAAAAAATATATAACACATATATTAGAGTTCTTTTTCCTGGTTCATGATTATTGCGTACGTGTGGTCTAAGTTGTTCTTACGTTTTCGCATACATATAAAATAAATTTTAGTAGGAAAGTTTTTGTTCAATCATGATTTAAAACGTCCGTTTTCTCGATCACTAAGCATGTGTACGCACAAATTTGTTTGTAAAATGTGCGTATGCATGCTTAGTGAATGAGACCCAATGTTAGTGCTCAGATGTTGCTCTGTCTTAGCTCATAAAATAAACTTTTATCCAAAGCGACTTACAAAGATAAGGAAACAATCAAGCGATTTGTCGTCCCTGCTGGAAAAAACAGCATACCAGCAAGACCAGCATATGCTGTGTTTTGGTGCTAGTTTTCTAGTGACCACCAACTAAACCAGCATCAGGACCAGCATTAGCACCAGCTAAACCAGCACCAAACCAGCACTAGCACCAGCGATTGGAACCTCCCCTTCGCGTCGGGTCCTGATCACACTGTCGGGGCTTAATTCCCGATAACTACCGGCTGCCTCTACATTATCCCTTACATAACAAACCTGCCAATGTTGACTGGCCAATGTGTTTTTTTAACAAAATAGTTTTTAGAGTGTTCCAATGAGCAGCGTTATAAGAAACTAATAGAGACTACAAGCAGATTTCTGAGTCTTTATCTCAGGAGACATATCTAAGACTAAGGACAGGAGACTATTTTCTTTTGCTGTCTATTTAATCTCATTGATGTGTATGAGAAATAGTCAATATACTAAGGAGATCTCATCTTTGTGTTTTTTTTCTAATGGGTTGACAAGCTGGCGTTTCAAAGTGACATCATCAACACTTAATACCTGCAGGCAGTGCAGTGCAGTCATTATTGTGGTCTTTACCACCCGCATTATACTTAAACATCTTTGTAGATGTAGAAATATTTACCAACCATTGATGTCTACTGAGACTTTAGAAGTTTTGATGCATGCTATGGGCAAACATTTGCAAATCCTTGCATGCTTTGCATTAAATCCATGAGGAAAAGTACAATTAATATAATAAAAAATGGACACTGTACTACTGCGCAATGGGTTTGTTCAACCCAACAAGTACAAGAGCCCTTGAAAACCATTCCCCCCACTTCCATCTACATAGGAGACATGATTCTCTCCGGTCTTGTTTTGTGGGGAGTATGTGAGGCTCAAAGCTACAGATCGTCATTAATTCATAAATCATTTACATCTCTGATCTTCGGTGCCTGCTTGCCTACAATCCGTTGTTATTTGATGTCTTTTTTGAGGAAGGCTGTGAGTTAGAGATGTGTATAGTGTATGACCTACTTTTGCTCTCTTATACTTTTTTGTCGCACCATTTCCCCCCGAGCAGTGCATTGGCTGTAGCTTTCATATAAAACACTTTCATTCCCACTGAGGTGAACATTATGGTCATCCATTTCATAAACCGTACTTTGGGAGGACATTATCTTGATATGGGAACACTGAATCTGATTTAGCCAACCGAATGAATGCATAACTTTTTATTTATGCACTACTGTGAGAGAGCCAGCTGTATTCATGTAATTCAGATTAGCTGTACTGGTAGACTTAAGGAGCACTGATAGACAAATGAGCTTTGTTTATTTACTGTATGCAAGGTATTGGCTGTACTGTCAGGCTTTGCCACTGCTGTGGGATCTTCTTACACATGCTTTCAAAACTGTCATGTAGTATTACAGTTTCACAGTTTACGTGGAGAAGTCATGAGGGGATCCTTACTGAGCGTAATTTGTACACAGGCTTGCTTATTATTTTGCTGACAGTAATATTACTGTACTTGTTACTTGCTAAGTATCCAATGGCTTGGATGACACACATGGATATTTTCCCTTAATAAAAAACCCTTCATTTGAAAACTGCACGCTGTATTCACTTGTGTTATCTTTGATTAATATTCCAATTTGTTTGGTGATCTGAAACATTAAAGTGTGGTAAATATGCAAAAACATAAGAAATCTGGAGGTGGGTCAACACTTTCTTACACCACTGTATCTTAACATATCAGTGCAACTGTTTTGTCTCAAGATGCACACCCATATTGTTTTTTTTTTGTAAGGTTTGTTTTGATAAACTACTTAAGTGTCCTAAAATAACTAAGGCCCAGTCCTGGATTAATCTAAACCCTGTCCAGGAAACCGCCCCATTATCTTGACCGATTGATAAATACCAGAAACAGCCTAAAGGGCCCTAATGATTATATACGGAAAGACAAAGGTACATTAAAAGAAAGAAAGGGTGGATAAATAGATGAGAGAGAGAGATAGTTAGAGAGATCTTTTAAATCTTTTTTCTGTCCCCAAATGCCCCATTTGTCATGATCTGTCTTTGCCTGTACTATATTCAGCCTTAGTGACAGAACAAAGAAATCTGATTGATTTCCTGTCTGCTGGTGTAATAAAGCAAACAGTAATTGTTGATCATACAGTAAGACATCACTCACTTCTACAACTACAATGTAATGCAGACCCCTCTTTGCTGGGCAGATGGTCACAATTTCCTTCTTTGTCCCAGGGCAGAGCTCATGCCGTTTATTTGTAAATAACTGATAGTTTTCTGGTTTACACCGAGGGGCAACCTTCGAATCTCTCTGATGAGGCCAATATGGAAGTGATTCAAACTGTGATTCATTGACTGGCCGCTAGAGGCTGGCTACAGGAAGTCAATTACCAAAGACCCCCATGTTAAAATGCCCATCTTTACAAATATGTTTACAGCCTGGTACAAAAATAGTTTTTGGTCTGTATAGCTTATTTTGCCCTTCATGACAACTGTGAAGGGGTGAATTTTTTTGTAACTCATACATTTAAATTATATTAAGCCTTAAAGTTCTGCATAATTAAAGGCGTTGCCACTTGAGTGACGTTGAACAGCAATTGCTGTCACAATAGTCGAGCTAGGAGGGCATGGTTTCAACGACCAGCAACCTCAGCTTCACCAACGTCCCACCTCTTTACCCATTTTCGGATATCAGTGGTAGCTGGTACCAGTGCTGGTACACAGAGTGTACAGTGTCTTTCTAGAAAAACGCTCTGGTTGCCCTGCCAACGACGCTAGCGATCTCCTCAAGCGGAGGACTTCTGTTGGTTTCCACCTTCCGATTGGTTGCAGCCAAACTGCGTCATAGCTCATTACCATAAAGTTGAGCTAATTTCAACTCTCCTTGATGCTCACACCGTCCAATACGCACCACTGCTCGCCGGCTCTCATTGAAAATAAATGACTTACGCTCTTGCCAGTGGCGGTGTAAACGCACGGTAAGAGTGAGGTGATGGAGGAGGGATGCTGCAAAACTGTCATGGGACAGAGGTGAGGGACTGCTATTATTAGAGACCTCTTCATGCTGATTGGATGGATTACATGGCCATTCTTAGTTAAATAAACATCGGGAAAACAAACAAGATAACTGTTGAAATACTTTAAAAGTATGGATCTGTGTGAAAGCAAGACTGTATAGCTGAGATCAATTTTAAAATTGTGTTCTACATTAAGACATCCTACATAATAAAACAAATCTGTGAAAATATAACCTATTATATTGACTGAGTAAGGTCATGTCAAACATTGAAATCCATATGAAATCAATGATTGAAATCAAACTTTGATGCTCCTAATCTTATAATTAGATTTTGAGGCTTTACCCTGATAGGGTCACATACAGTGTTAAACAATCAAAATTAGGTAAAAAGTTGGATCTGTTGCAAACAGATATTGTATACATCCTGCAAATTGTGTGGGAGTTATAAGTTGCCCTTTGAAAGGTCAGTGGCTAACATGGTCAAACATAGCTGCCGCTTCGCTCTACAGACTTCAATGCCAGTCACGTGAAATGACCTTCATTATTTGCAAGTAAGTCAATTTAGAAAAGGAATAGAACAGCTATTATGTTCAAGGTCATTTCCATTCACACATCGTTATATAAACCTAATGCATGGTTAGCTCATCCTGAATGTGTTCTTACAGAATCAATTTAGATTTAATTTAGTTGTAATTATTCAGACTGGTAATATTAGTAGCAAAAAAGTGATAAAGACTGTACTCTTCCAGACAGTAATAAGGAGCCCGGAAGGTGGTTCCTGGCGAATCTCTTATCTTTTACAGACTTGAACGTCTCTATGATTAATATGAAGAGGTACAGGGTCTGTATGAAGATGTGGACCCCCAAGGTCAGACTAGAGACGAATAGAGTGCACTATAATGAAGGGGGGCAGTCCCATTAACTATTCATTACTGGAGACCATTGAATGAAATTGGGGGAGCTTAACTCGAGCACCCAGACTTGGTTGCAGCGTGGTGTGTTGGTGTATGTGTGTTTGACAGTAAAAACTGGCCTAATCAACAAGGTGGCATGGGGTTACAGTCATAGAGTGCCAATAAAGCAGTTCATTTGTGTGCGTGTGTGTTTGATGTATGAGATAATGAGACTCGACTCTGCATGGTGATTGTCGAGGGTCTTTATTAGTCGCTATTTCTATTGCTGTGCCTGAGGGGATATACTCCTTAAAGGGACAGTTCACCCAAAAATAAAAATGTTCAGTTTGTTTATTTAGCCATCATGTCATTTCAACCTTAGTAAACAAATATGTAGCTTTCATGAATCTCAATAAGTATGGTGACAAGGTACTGTCAAAAATTGCTATGGGGTCGTTTAGGGCGTACTCATTTTGTAATTAACCGTACCAAACTGTAACCAAGTGCAATTGCCCCCCCTCCCTGCTGGTCTTAACTTTATGAACCTCATTATGATGCGATTGTTTTGAAGAAAACTGGAAGATATGCAAGCTCTCTTATCTTGGTGAGCACAATGGAGTTCATTGTTATTATAAGTTTGTTCATGTCGCATTGCGCATACCGAATGGCATGACAATAAAGTAAAACAAGAGCGATTTGAGAGCAGACTGCTCCTAATATGCTTTTAAAGCTCTCTTGGGGTAATTTAATGTCTTAAACCAATTATTATACACAGTGCCATATATTGTCAAGCACATTATTTGGGATCATTTGCGCCGTGGTGACACACGGCTGCATGTAATTGTGTTGTACGTATCAGAGGAGTTTTTACCGTGACAGTTAAAGTTGGGGTGGAAATAGCAGTCGCATGATTTACATCAAGCTTTCAGATTAGTGACCCGGCACAGTAAGCAATCAAAACATTTCAGCCCCCCAAACTAAACTGAATCTTATCAAAGTCCACCTCTGCTTAGGCATATCGCACCCGGGTAAGGTACGGAGCGATCACACGCCAAACAAACCAGACTTTGAAGGGTTAAACATAGTTGGGTACGTAAGGTACGCAAGTCCATGTTCCAAGTCTTCTAAAGCCATATTGTAACATGATAACTAGTGTAATTCAGTGAAAATCTTGATTGACAGCTGTGGTTACTATTCAAATCGTATATTAATTCGGGTGAACTTCTCCTTTTAACAGGTGAGATCATTTGGTTTGGGTAAATCATTCCTTCTGTTGTGTTTCACTGATTTCACTGCTTTTGAATGTGAACACGACCCACATGCTAAGTGTGAATTGGTGGGGGAGGAGGCGTGTACTACACCTTACAGAGTGGAAGGGTGGGACACGCTCGCTGATATGAGAAGGGTTGCACTCCCATGCAAGAAAACAGTGTCAAGGAATGGCTAAATGAGGGGCACGCTGGCCAGCGTTACCATGGCAACGGGAAGCTGATGAATGAATGACATCACAACGACTGGGAGGTGAGAGAGTGTGAAATTGATTTGGTGGAGCAGAGCGGAGGCGTACACGGGCAGACACGTTTTTCTCCATCTCCGTATACCTTGCCTCTGTTCACCTTCTCCCTTCCCCACTGGATGAGATTCCGGTAGGACATTTTCTTCACAGCCTGCTCCGGTGTCTGATGTTCATGTTCACTTGTTTGTTGGAACTCTGTTGCATTTTTTTCCTTCTTGGCAACATGAATATAGAAGAGTGAAGGATTGCATGAGGAATAAAGGGTGAGTGAGTGCAAAGCATGCAAGAATGCAGAGATATGTGTGTGTTAACTGAGCTTGAGGACTGTTTTGAAGTCTAAGTGGTTCTGATCTAAATATACCATGTGTAAAGTGAAGGCTGGGATGAGATCACTGTGAGGACTTTAGACCTGCTAACAGAAATGCTATTGATCTGTGCCGATGTCATATTGCCGCGCATGTCACCAATTAAGTCATTTCTTACCATTGCACTGCTGCTTTATTGGTTATTATATTATAACTTGCATACGCAGCACTTCAGGTCAGTGAAAGTTGAATGCAGTGTATTTGTTTGCTTGTATAGTTGTGTAAGTAGGTGTATCCGTGCGTGTAAACACCATGTGCGCATACCAGCCACCATTTTCCTAAACGTTTATCAACCGGAGAGGTTTGTCAATGTCAAGAGGAGCTACGGCAGGTGGGCGTGTTAAGCGTGTTTTGTACCGCTTGCGTACCCTTCTCCTTAACGCATTACTGAATTGCAGAAAACCATAATGTGATGCTGAGAATTCAACGGGTACCCGCTTGTGATTGATGACTTGCTCCGACAATTGTGACCAAAGCAGAAGCGTTTCAGCAGGGGTGAAAGGTCACAGCTAAACCAATCAACATGCCTAATCTGGTCTGGTGTAGTAAACTTGTGTTGCTTGACAACCGTGTGGGATTCAAGTAACTCACGACAATTGAGATCTGAGCCACGTGCCATCCGGAGGTTTCGTGGTCTGGGTGTGACCACTTTAAAAGATCACTCAGAGATGTTTCAAATTAATAAACTTGCACTTTGATTAGCTACATATTGTGATATGAGACTAGCAGCATCAAAGTTTCACTTTAGTCAATAATTATACAAAGGTTATATATATATATATATATATATATATATATATATATATATATATATATATATAATTTTTTTTATCCTGTCTCTTTACAGACAGGATCAACGTATTGTTGCAATGGAAGCCACTATTGATATGTACTTTGGTCACTGTCACTATGGTTACAAATGCTAGTCATAGCTATCATAAAAATAGCCTTGACTTTGGTTATTTGCTCTTACAGACAGCATTGGAGCCACTTGTGTATGCTGTTCCACGTGCAGGGCAATTTGCAAGTCACACCTGTCAGAAAATAAAGTCATTAATGGCAAAACTGTGTGAAGTTTGTCATTGAAGTTTGTGTAGGGGTTTACTCGCATTCATTGGGGTGCACTATACACGCGCAGAACGAATCTCTGTGAACGGATTGTTCTTGTGTTTGAATTGAACGCTTTGAATGGCTTGATCAACAATTTACGCTCTGCCTGCAAACTGTGACCGAGGCTATGTTTGCGTAAACGTATGCGTATTATCCTTCATCATGTCAGAGTTTGGCAAATGTGCCGCCGTATTGTTCATTAGTGCGTTTTCACTTTAGCTGTTTAATTATTCATCCTGTTCATTATGCATGTGGGTTCATTTAGCAGCTTCATTTGAATCTTTATATGCAGCGACTCTAAAGACAGTGAAGCAGGGATTATCCAGCCTGTTTTAGATTTTTAAAACCCTATTTTGAAAATAGCTGAATGATTGATAACTGTATGGCTATCTTTGCAGGGGAAACAAAGCATGCTGTAGTTATTATTTTCTTTGTTGACCTTTTCATGTCAGGTTGTAGTATATAAGAGCGTTGTAAAGGCTTGCGGCTTTGTTGTGCATGGCATAAATGTGTCTACAGTAACTGCTTACAGGGTTGTGTGAGTGACCTTAACGTGAGTACCAATCTTCAGTCAGGATATGCTTTGTAAATGTGGTAACAGTGCCACCCTCAGGCTGTGAGAGGTAGTGCAATGTGCACTTCATGTTGCCCAGGATTTCCTTATTCACAAAGACCAGAAACAAACTTTGCACAAGCAATAAAACAATAACTTTAATAACAATAACCTGTGCCATTACACCTGATGTGTTTTGTAGCATAAGCAATAAACATGTTGACTAAATTACCAAAGAAAGATGCAGTGTACACAAATAAGTTTCCTATAGATCTATATACTGTAGTGCTGCTACACGCATTATTGTATTATATATTGCAGTCTTCCTGCAGCTCAGTTGGTAGCTGGGGCATCGTGTTAGCAGCACATGAGGTTGTGGGTTTGATTCCAAGGCAACACAAATACTGATTTGGAAAAAAGCATCTGCCGAATGTGTCAATGTCAAATTTCATGTCCCTTTAAGCATTTGGCTTACATACTCAGGCTTTACATTACAACAAGCTGCTGTACTAATAGAGGCTGTTGCTTAGCGACATGATGATTTTGTTTACACCATCACATAGGACTGAGCGAACGAATCAATGTGTGTGTGTTTGGATCAACTGGTGTGCAATGGGAAGATATTTACTCCACACGTCTCCTCAAGGGAAAATAATCCTGTATCCCGTCCATATATCCTTTGCTTGGATGAAAAATAAAGCACGGTATTTGAGTATCTGGGAGATTTTCTAGCTTTAAGCTGTAATGTAGGTCTGTCGGGCAGCCAGGCATGAGTCCTAGCATTAGTCATTTAAAATCTCATCTGCACAGGATCAGACTCCTCCCCTACAGTGCTCTGTCTTTTTTATGTCCAGTTTTCCGTTAGGGTCTGTTGTCAAACAGCTGTGGCTTAAGGGACAGGTGGAAGTTTGGGAATGTTGAATGAGTTCAGTGGGAGCAGCTGTCAAATTGGCTTCATAGCATAACCGGCATTGTCACAGCGGTGTTGAAGGGACCCTAAGCAAGAGACAGAAAAAACAGAAGAGAGAAAGAACAGAAGAAAACACTGAGGGAGGCTGGGACACCCGGTATGATGCTCTCAGAACGGCTGACAGATGATGGAGAGGGTAAGCCAGGGACACTGGATTGTGTATTCTCTTTCTTCCTTTCAGGACAAGAAAGTGTATTATTATAATGATTAAAGATGTGGAGGCCACACACGCAACTCTTTTACAACATAGTAAAAAAATAAGAGCAAATGTGACCCTGGACCACAAAACCAGTCATAAGTTGCATGGGTATATTTGTAGCAATAGCCGAAAATACATTGTACGGGTTAAAATTATACATTTTTCTTTTATGCCAAACATCATTACATATTAAATATAAATCATGTTCCATGAAGATATATTTTGTAAATATACCATAAATGTATAAAAAAATCATTTATCATTAGTTATATGTGTTGCCGACTTAATTTGCACAACTTTAAAGGTGATTTTCTCAAAAATTAATTTTTTTGGCACCCTTAAGCCACCTTTCCACTGTACACGACATTTGGACACGACTGTCTGAGTTCGCCCCCTAGTGGCAGTCATAATGAAATTCATCCAAGGGGTGCAAATTCAAAATATATGTTCCGAGTGTCATGTGTGTTGCTTGTGTTTTCAAAATATGTGTTTGTTGCATCATGTGAACCATGTGCATCACGTGTTTTGTCAAAATAAGTGCCTGCTGCATACACTGTCAGAAATAAAGGTACAAAACTTTACATTTTCTGTCACTGGGGCTGTACCCTAAGTTTCCGTTTGGTTCCTTTACAGGAATACAAAACAGAATACAATTTTGGGTAGATTACCGACCGTACCTTAAGGACCTACATTGTTAGAAAAATGTCAAAATATGTACCCTAGCTGTCAGTGGGGCAGCACCCTTTAAGAAGGTAATTGTATGGACCATTAGTTACAGATATGTAAACATTTAGTACCAATATGTACCTTTGAGATACTAATATGTATTTTTCAGGTACTAATAAGATCTCTTTGGTCCCAGTATGTAGCTCTGAGGTATTAAAATAAAGTCCCTTGGTGAAAAGCTGTACTTTTTGAAAGGGTACAGCCCCACTGACAAAAAAGGTACAGTTGTGTACCTTTATTTCTGACAGTGTACGCATCAAAACCGTTTATGATAAAAGAGATGCTTACGTTCACAAAATACACACAAGACACTCCCTTAACACTGAACTCTGATTACGCATGAGATTATGCGAGTATCTGGCAGCAGAAGGCACTTATTTTGACAAGACACGTAATGCACATAGGATCTCTCGACGCGCAGAACACATATTTTGAAAAAGAAACCACACACATGACGGGCTACATACATGTTGTGACGAACTTCGCATCATGCGCCCTCGAAAAAAGAAGTCACCGGCTGCCACTGCATGACAGTAATAAGGTTTTATGGGTGTATTTAGTGTGTGGTGCTGGTGTTTCCCTGAAGGTAGCTCAGTATAAAAGAGCGAGTGAGTAATGGTGCCATGGCAGTCTTTCTGCTCACACATCAACAATGCTAGTTCATGTGCATATTTCTTTCAAATGGAGCAGAACAGACGTGGAGAACATTAAAGGAGCAATGCCAAATTTACTGCAATGGCTGAACATCAATTTCTACCCTTTATAAGCATTGTTTTAACATTGGCTGGTCAATAGGGCATTTCTGGGTCATTCCTGTTGGGCAGTACCTTTTAAACCCCATGACATATAGAATATGTTTGTTTTTATTTTAATATGTTTAATACATGTTTTTATGGGAGACATTCAAGAGGGCTTACTATTAAATACAGAGTGTAAAAAATACATACACTCAACAAGAAAGCGTTTTCCCACTATGGTCGTGACGGTATTGGCATTTCTGCTAATGATTGTTAAGTGGCTTCATAACCTTAGGGGCCCTATTGTAATGATACAAGTGCATGGTCTGAAGGGCATGGCACAGGTGCAAGGGTGTGTCCGAATTGCCTTTCCCTAGTGTAACGACGGAAAAACGGTCAGCACACCAGGCGCATGGTCCAAAAGTGTTGAACTTATTCTTTTAACTGTTTCCCCGACATTGACGAGTAATTTCCCTGCTTTCCTGATGAGTTTTTACGGTAATCTGTAATTCTGCTATACTATACTAGACGGCGCTCTTACCCAATTTATAAAAAACTGAAGCAAAAACTAATTTAATTAATTTGAAACTAAAGAGGTTATAAAAAGAACAAATAAGGATAGGACAAAACTTTTTTCTCCGTTTTGTTTGTTTGTCAGAAAATTTTCCTGGAAGGCATTTTTATGCTGGCGGGCAACTTTAAAAAAAAAAAGGCTGGTGGGGAATTAGTTAATAAGTCATGGTGTGTTTTGGGCGTAACATAAACAATAAACCGTCACAGTCTCATCTCCCATTCCCTTTAAAAGCTAGCGCTTCCACCAGATTAACTATTTACATGGTGGAATTTGCAAGAGCAAAGACTGAATGCTTATTAAACTAACAGTATATCAAATTAATCAACCTTAAAAATACTATATACGAAAGTAAAACGCAGCATACACAGAATAATAATAATACAAAGCATAATTTATAATGCTAAAACAGTGACAAGAATCTTTGATTATGTAAAATACATTGCTTTATATAACAAAGGTTTTAAATCCAGCCGTAACAGACGCGCAATGAATCTTGGAATAGCCGAAGCTGCGAAGGATCCATTCGTTCTATCCTTAGCATCCCGGAGAAAGAATGACATATTTTAAGGCCGCAATTTGAATAAGGGACACCTTTCATTTTCATTCTGTAGTTTGTCATGTTATGCAAAATTATTTGTTTCTGTTTTGTCAGGATTGTCCAATCTGTCTTCAGAACAGTCGAATAGAGATGTAGATGTTTACAAAAGGCTGAATCAAACTTTTGTATTTTGGGTGCAGTAACAGACAGAGAGAGTGAATACTTCTGGCATGTGTTAGTGTTCATAAAACATTCAAAGGCAGCTCTAACAGCACACTCTCCATTATTGCTACTATCTGATACTAGATGAAATACAGCATCTTCCTAATTGGTACGAAAGATCATCCTCATTACATGTGGCTTTTGAAAAGTTTTTGTTTTCACTTTGTATATATAAGCGTGAAAATGTGTCTTATCTTGTTAACAGAGGCTAAATATTTACTAATTTATTAAGTGAAAATGACCCCATCCATATTGTGATGGGCTGTTGAATGTTCAGCTGGAGGATAAAACTAAAGGATTAAAATATTTAATGCAGCTCACTGCCTGATGCTGAGATTATGATAGAAATAAACTTACTGTGAATGGATGCATTAGATTTTAGAGATGTGCATGTGCATATTTGGATCAAACCTGCTGAAATCTGTACGTTGGGGTTATAATTCCTGTGTCTAAAGGCATGTCATATACCGCTTTAATAATGCTGTCACGAACACAAAGCACCTTAACACATATAGTCTTCCCAGCAAGCAATGGCCGTCATTTTACCATATAGGTTAACTAGATATACCCACTAGTCTTGGGAGTAACACACTTCTAGACAAAATAGCCTTGAATTTTGTTTTGCCAAAATAACTTGAGATGTATGAAACTCTGTCATTTCTAAGGAAAGTCAGCAGTGATTATAAGGTGCATGGTTTTATTTATTTATTTATTTTATTTCATTTATTTTTGAGCTATGGTTAGATGTCTATTTAATTTTTTACGGACATCCCAAATTTTGCCTTGTTTTAGTGTTGATGTGTGGACTGTGATTGGACGGCTATTACATGTCTTTTAAACTCAGAATTGCTCCCAAATCTGACCAGGAACACACCAAGTGTGACTTTATGCCATATTGTACAAAATAAAAGTGTTTCCAAACAAACTTCCAGGTTAAACATTAAAGCAGACTATAGCGTGATTAACATTGGCACTATTAAATCAAATTGTTTTATTTTATTATATCATATATTTTCACAAATCATGATTTTCCATGGTGCATAATATCAGATCAATGATATATATATATCATATATTTATATATATATATATATATATATATATATATTTTTTTTTTTTTTTTTTTTTTTTTAAGCAAAAAACAGCTTATTATTTTTGGGTAAAAGAAAATTCTCTCCAGGGCAAAATGACCCAAACACAACATGAGGGTTAATCGGAAGTGAAGAACTTCTGACGGTTTTAAAACATTCAGGAATGAAAAAAAATTGCAGGACTTTGATGTTAAAAGACTAATTGAGAGCGAGAAGACATGGAAACGATCTTCCTTGCGCTGACTGGTACATCTGAAGCATACGCACAAACAGACAGCTCGCGATATATCCCATATATACACAATATCTGTCTTGCCCAGAATTCACGCAAACGTAGTCTATTATGTCTTAAGTACTTATTCATTTAGCTGACGCTTTTATCCAAAGCGACTTACAATTGCTATAAATGTCAGAGGTCGCAGTCTCTGGAGCAACTAGGAGTTAAGTGTCTTGCTCAGGGACACAATGGTGTGTCATAGTTAATTCGAACCCGGGTCTCTCACACCAAAGGTGTGTGTCTTATCCACTGCGCCATCACCACCCCACATGTTTGGTTAACTGTTTGTGAAAATATCTGATGTGTAACATTATATTAGTTTCTTGCATTACAGTACCGTCCATCCAGAGCCGATCCGCCCTATACGCAGGCTACGCGAGCTGCGTAGGGCCCTGCACCACTAGGGGGCCCCTTTGTTCTTAACTTCATGCAGTGCTGCACAGACCAGCTGGCGAGTGACATCATTGTGCCACGGGAGCCATTAAAAATTATAACAAGCAGTCTGATCTCACGATACTTTAATTCCAGTTGTCAGTCTATCTATGCAGCTCCGCATGCGGTTGACGCGCCTGTCAACATGCGTCTTCATTCGGGTATTAAAGCTAAGGCCAGGATCGGCTCTGCATTCATCTCATTGACAATCAAACAGTAAAAGAAAGAATACATATATTGTTATACATATATAGTTGAACATATATTTTTCAGGTATCAAGTGTGAAACTGGATGCTGAAATGCTAAAGTATCTCTCTACATTGTCAAACCCTGGAGAACATTGCTTATCCTTAGTACCGCATAAATATACTGAGCATGTGGACAGTATACCAATATTGATGTGAGAGAAAAGTGGAAAAGAGGTTGGCAAGTAATTTTAGTATCTATTCAAGCATAACACCACTGCGCAAAGTGACGTCGGAATTACGTTTCTTTCATGTAATTTTTGGACGTCCGAATCCGGTCCATAAAAGGGGTTGTTTTGTAACGCCAGGCGACGTCTTTTTTCGACGTGTTCTGCACGTCTAAAAATGTTGACAACTGTAGGACCGCCGTGTAAGGAAAAGAGACATGAAAAAAGCGAAAAGACATGATTGCCTCTACACTTCACCCATCCACCGCACCGAAACCCTTCAGACATTTCCTGCCGGCTATGGGATTCAAACCCTCGATCTCCGGGTCACAAACAAGTCTCTCTAACCACGCGGCCATACTTTCATGTCATATATAAAGCATTCTTATTGCATTCATATCATGAACTCAACATATATGAGAATATTTTCATGTTAAATTGTTAGTATGGTCATATACTTTTAATATAACGAACTACACATTTAATTACATATTTTTAATGGTACATTTAGATGAATTTTGTATGTAATTCAAGAAAGCAGAAAAAAACAGTACTGTAATAATAATATAGACTATTCGTATGTATTAATCATGTTGGTACAATAATGCTGATATTTGTAAATAAACACATTTTTATAGGCCTAATCATGTAATATAGACATAGGCCTGTCATAGACGTCCAAAAATTACCCAGTTTAAACGTCAAATGCTGCCCGTAAATATGACGTCCAAATGACGTCCAAAAATTACCCAGTTCAAACGTCAAATGTTGCCCGTCACTATGACGTCCAAATAGGGTCATGGTGGGACGTCCAAATAGTGGACCTAGTTTGGACGTCGAATAGATGTCCAGAATTGGTCATGGACCGACGGACCCAATATAGACATGATCTGCACGTCTATCCGACGTCCTGTGTTTAGTGGGAAGTGGTTGAAAATTCTCACTCTGTCTCTATCTTTCTTTATTCCATCTCTCTCACCTGCTGTACTCAATGCAGGCCTCTATTAACTCTCAGGCTTTGTGTCGCGACATCATCACATTTCCCAAAATGGGCATTGAACCAGCCAAGCTCATTTAAAGGAATCAGCCTTTAATCCAATAAGAGTGCCTGAGCTCTAATCATTAAAGTAGGTCAGAGACAAAAGTCATGGTTCACACCAGCACAAACTGAGTAACACTTTTCTCATTGCGCAGACAATTTGTGTCCAACTCTGGAATGGGTGGAGGATTACGTAAATAGATGGATTTTCAAATCTTTCATGTCTGATGAACTGACTCCAAGACAGGAAAATCAAAGAGAGATTTTTCGCAAAGCTTGTGATGTATTTACGTCAAGTAATTATTTTTTTTTACATTTTCCAAGTTCCAAAGTAAATTATTTGTATCCCTGCACGATGTCATCAATTTCACAAGAGATGACTGGCATGTGATTGATGGATTTATACTGTAGTCCTGTGTGATTTCAATTATTTTTAAGATTTGCACTTGAAACGGTTTATTTTTCCGAACAATTACGTTTTAGAAGATTTTCATTTGCCAGTCTACTGATTAGGAAAATTAACCCTTAAATTATGCTGATAGGAATCAGCACTTAAATTTGCGAAGAAGTAATATTAAGCAGTGTAAATACAACACAAGGTCTGAATAATTAATGCCATGTAGAGATTGCATCACATGTTTAATTCATTTGTTAAACCCCAGCCCTTCCTAAGGCGTCTGCCCTCCCTAGGCCATGGATACGGCTTTAATTGAAAGTGCTGGTTCAATATGTCTGAACTGATTCATTAGTATTTGAGAGATTCTTGTCACATGCTGTTTTAATTAGTGAGAAATCTTCCTCAGTGTCTTCACAACAGCTTTTATGGCAGTGGTGTGTGGATATAAAAGCAAGCGATGAGAAGGTAAGATAAACATGCAATTATAAATGGACCCTTTGAAAATACTATTTGACTATGACAAGTTATTTAGAGGAGAAAGAATCTCCATGGGCTCTTGTGTGTTCATGTAAGCACAAAAAACCCAAGCCAATGGATGATACAGATGATATATCTGTGAATGCTTCAGCGACAGCGTGTATTTTGATAATTTTACAGAACTGTGCATAAATATTGTATTTTACGCTCTGTCTGTAACAAATGAGATTCAGTCATTTTGGACATACATTGATTTTCCAAAGTTTCACAATTTTCTCAAGCGCAGTTGTAAGAAAGTAAACTTCAAAAACTATTGCGAAATAATGGCGTTTCCATTAATTGATGTCATGCAGCTAAAACGTAATTTTGTCTCGCAAAAAGTCATTTAAAAAACCTTGGCGACGGGTGTATTCAACTTCACAAGGCAGACAGGCATTCAAATGACATCAAAATACAGCGAGAGAGGATGCTTCTTAATTCTTATTTGTGCATTCTTGCTTGCTTTCCATCGCGAGGACGAAGGAGACGAAGCATTAGGTAAAATGGCATTTCCTCATTACTCACTCCCTGTATAAAGTTAATTCTTTATTTTCAAATTATCAGTGCATTTAAAAAAAAAGGAAAAATAAAGTTAAATACATATCTAAGTTCATATTACTACATTTATGCTTGTGTGAAGATATGAAGGGGGATGAGATTTATATGTGCGTTAGGTTTAGTTAAAGGCGCAAAAGAGGATGTTTTTCGCCGACTGAGAATCCAAAAACGGTTACTTAGTTCCCTTTCAATACGGTTCACTTCGCATTGCGTCAGTTTGCTGACGCTATGGGGGGGAAACTCCTGTTTACTCCGTGATTGAAGCCTATTGGTTAACGTCTGTAGAAAATACAGACCAATGACGTTTGAGCCCGCGCGGGGGCGTGGCACACGTCCCTATATAAGCCGGTGAAATACGTCAAGAGCTCTTTACTTTTCTCCTTCAGCGCGAACCTTCTCGCTGCTCCGAAGAAGAAGCCCTTACTCGCCGTCGATCCAAGCACTGCAGCGGACTACAACACACCAGCGTGTTCCCCTGCCGCTTTCTGGTGAGCCTACAAGAGTATCTAAAAGAGCAGAAGCGCGTTGAGATAATGTCGCTTCGGCATTGCGGCTCCTGCCGAGCCCCTTTGCCCGTGGAGGATTTCCACAAAGAGTGCGTCATCTGTCTGGGTCCTGCCCACGCCGAGGCCGTACTCACTGAGGCGGGCTGCGCCCACTGCGAGCTCCTTCCTATCGCGGTGCTGCGCTCCCGCCTCGAGATCTTTAAACGGAAGGCTTCCCGTGCTCTCCCGCCTAAACAGCAGCGGAGCCGTGAAGCTGGAAGACGCCCTGAGACCGAGTCCACGCCGGCTCATCCCCCGCGTGCTCTGTCTCCCCGCCGTCATCCTGTCACCTTCGCCCGTGAGGACTTACGCCCCCTGCCGAGTGCTAGCGGCATGGTTTCCTTTGGGTCCGGTGACAACTTGGAGATGATGTCATCCTCTGAGGAGTTGGAGGATTGGGCGGCTTCGGATGACGACGCCCACGCAGCCGCCGCCGATGAACCTACCGAGTCGCGTCCTCACGACTCTGAGCTCATCCGCATCTTGACGCAAGCTACGGCGGAGCTCAATATCAAGTGGTCGCCGCCGTCAGAGCCTCAACTCAGCCGGTTGGACGAGTGGTTTCTGCAGCCCGGGCGCCGTCAATCATCCTGCCAACGGCAGGCGCCGTTTTTCCCTGAGGTTCACCAGGAGCTCACCAAATCCTGGCGTGCTCCCCACTCCACCCGAGCCCAGAGCGCCGTCTCCCACGTCCTCTCCGTAGTGGACGGCGCCGACGAACACGGCTACTCTAAGATGCCGCCGCTCGAGGAAACTGTCGCCGCCCATCTCTGCCCGTCTTCAGCCGGCGGATGGAGGGCTAAGTTGAACCATCCGTCGAAGCCCTGTCGCCTGACATCGACCCTGGCGTCGAAATCCTACGCCGCCGACGGACACGCTGCATCCGCTCTCCATACGATGGCGGTACTGCAGGTATACCAGGCAAAACTCCTCCGTGACATGGACGAGTCAGGTCCAGACCCGTCGACCTTTCAAAACCTGCGCAGCGCGACTGATCTGGCCCTTCGCGCCACTAAAGTCGCCACTCAGGCTGTAGGAAGAGCCATGGCCAGCCTGGTTGTTCTGGAGAGACATCTGTGGCTGAACTTGACGGAAATCAAGGACACGGACCGGGTTGCCCTTCTTGACTCGCCCGTGTCACCGTCGGGGCTCTTCGGCTCCGCTGTGGAGGGGTTCACCCAGCGCTTCACTGAGGCACAGAAATCGTCGCAGGCTATGCGGCATTTTCTACCGAAACGATCTGCCTCAGCGTCTGAGACCGGCCGCCCAAAACCGCCGCCAACTCAACGCCCTAAGCCAGCACCAGCTCAGCCCCAGCCGAGAGCTGAACCGGAGGTCAAGCGCCAGCGTCCTGCACGACCGGCTGGCCCGCCTCGACGCCGCGGTCCCCGTCCTAGGATTACGCTGGACCCGACGCCGGCACCGCCTCCCTGAAGAGCGTCTGAGGAGGAAAAGAGGCTCTGGTCCCGCTTCGGCCGGCCCGCCCTCGAAAGTTCTGCGTGTTTCAGTCCCCTCGGGCGCTGGACACACCCTCGCTGTAACAGCGAAACACAAATTTTTACCTTTTCACAAAAAGAGCAAATTTCCTCCTCTGTACACACAAACACACACACACAGCTTAACGTCCATAAGCATATCGACGCTCGCCGTCAAATTTCACGTTTGGCAATCCACCCCCGGTATGCCGGGCTGGATTCTAAACGTAATCCAACACGGTTATTCACTTCAATTCGCCCGGAGACCACCCCGGTTTCGCGGCGTTCTCTACACCACTGTCCCAGACGATCGTATACAGATCCTCAGGGAAGAGGTGCGTTCTTTATTACTAAAAGACGCGATAGAGACGGTCCCGGCGGATCAAAGCGAATCAGGCTTTAACAGTCGTTATTTCTCGTTCCAAAGAAAGACGGCGGCCTCAGACCGATATTGGATCTACGCGTTTTGAATCGCGCTCTTGCCAAACGGCCGTTCAAAATGCTTACAGCCAGACGAATCATGGCGTTAATTCGACCGGGCGATTGGTTCATATCAGTGGATCTGAAAGACGCTTACTTTCACATTCCGATAGCGCCACGTCACAGGCCGTTCCTAAGATTCGCGTTCGACGGGACAGCATACCAGTACAAAGTTCTGCCCTTCGGATTATCTCTGGCACCACGCACATTTACCAAATGTGCGGATGCGGCTCTCGCCCCTCTCAGACAGAGCGGCATCCGCATATTGAATTACCTCGACGATTGGCTTATTCTGGCACAGTCAGAGAGGGAAATTACTGCGCACAAGACCGTTGTACTCCAGCATTTGGAGAATTTGGGGTTCAAAATCAACCTCCAGAAGAGTTTGCTCACCCCCACGCAGCGAATCACGTTCTTAGGCACGACGCTCGACTCATTAAAGATGCGGGCATGGCTTACACAGGAACGCGCGCTCACGGTCAGACGCGAGGCGGCATCGTTCAAAGCGGGTTCACATCTCCCTCTCAAACGATTCCAGAAAATGCTGGGTCTGATGGCAGCAGCATCCCCACTAATACCGTTGGGAATGCTGTTCATGAGGCCGCTTCAGTTTTGGTTGAAAGCGAAAGTTCCGCCCCGTGCTTGGTTGTCGGGCCGCTTATTAATCAAAATCACGTACAGCTGCGTGAAAGCGCTTTCGATATGGACATCCCCTCACCTTTTCCTCTCGGGCACGGAGCTCGGCTCCGTGAGCAGGAGGAAAGTGGTGACTACGGATGCGTCTGCGACGGGTTGGGGCGCTCACTGCGACGGCGAGCTCGCCTTCGGTGCGTGGAACAACCAGTTGTCTCAGCTACATATCAACCACCTCGAGATGTGGGCGGTTATCTTAGCGCTACGACACTTTCGACCGAAACTCCAACATCAACACGTTCTAGTGCGGTCGGACAGTATGACGGTGGTTTCGTTCATAAACCACCAAGGAGGGCTGAGATCTCGCTCCCTATCCAGGCTGGCGAAACGGCTTTTATTATGGGCTCACGCGAACGTACGTTCGTTAAAAGCGACTCACGTACCGGGTGTAGCCAATACGGGTGCAGACATTCTCTCGCGCAACGGTCCGCCGCCGGGAGAATGGAGACTGCATCCTCAGACGGTCGAGAGAATATGGACCGTCTTCGGCCGGGCGGAGATCGATCTGTTTGCATCAGACGAGAACGCGCATTGCCCGATCTTCTTCTCGAGACATCACGATGCCCTGTCGCAAGCATGGCCGGCGTGTCTTCTGTATGCTTTTCCTCCGGTGGCCCTGTTACCACAGGTCCTTCAGAGGATAAGAGAGACGAAATGCGCGATAATTCTGGTCGCTCCGTTTTGGCACAATCAACCGTGGCTCCCCGACCTATGGCAGCTGAAAACATCAGCACCATGGCCAGTACCGCTGAGGAAAGACCTCCTATCTCAGGCGAGAGGGACGATATGGCATCCACAGCCGGAGCTATGGAATCTACACGTTTGGTCTCTGAACGGCAACCTTCACGCCTTTCAGGACGAGTGTTAAATACTCTAACTGAAGCTAGTGCCCCATCTACCAGGCGCCTTTACGCTCAAAAGTGGTCTATTTTTTCTGATTGGTGCACGACGAAAGACTTAAACCCAAACACCTGTGAAGTGGAGCATATTCTCTCCTTTCTGCAGGAAATGCTGGACAGCGGTCGCGCGCCCTCGACGCTTAAAGTGTATGTGGCGGCAATAACGGCGAATCACGCCCTTATCGCCGGTCGCACCGTGGGAAAACATGATCTAATCATTAAATTCCTCAGAGGCGCTCGCAGACTACACCCACCGCGACCTAACACGGTCCCGTCTTGGGATCTGTCCACGGTCCTGAAAGCGCTGCGCGGTCCCCCTTTCGAGCCCCTCGAGCAGGCTGACCTGCGCGCTCTCTCGTTTAAAACCGCTCTCCTCCTGGCGTTGGCATCGGTTAAACGAGTGGGCGATTTACACGCGTTTTCAATTGACCCGTCGTGTCTGGAATTCGGTCCTAACGATAGCAAAGTGATCCTTAGACCGAGAGCGGGATACATTCCTAAAGTTTTGACCACGCCATTTAGAGTTCAGGTGGTTTCACTTCTCGCCCTTCCAACGGCGGACGGCGAACAAACCCCGAACACGCTCTGCCCCGTCAGAGCGTTAAGAATATACACGGACCGTTCTGCCTCATACCGCAAGTCAGATCAGCTGTTCGTAAGCTTCGCACAACATTCCTTAGGTATGCCGCTCACTAAACAGAGGCTATCTAAATGGATCGTCGAAGCCATTGCTTTGGCTTACGCCTCCCTGAATGAACATTGTCCAGTTGGTTTAAAAGCTCACTCCACGAGGGGTATGGCTTCATCTTGGGCTTGGTCTACGGGGATTTCTATCGTTGACATTTGTAACGCGGCCGGCTGGTCCTCGCCGTCTACGTTTGTCAGATTTTATAGCCTGGATGTCCCTGCCTTACAAGCACAGGTCTTATCGGCTTAATGATTCACGCGATTGCGTTTCTGTATGCCTTCACGGTGCGTTGCTAGCTCACCGTCATGGCTACCTATTAATAAATCATGCACAGCTCGCGGCGCGCTCAGGGAACCCGCCGTCTCGTGCTCTATTGTATATGCATCATGGTGCGTTTAGAAACTTCACTGTATGCGTATTACTGTCTCATATATGGTGCTTACACTTGCGCTCGCTAGAGCTATGTATATGCTGGGTTAGGGCCACATGCAGTGTCTCTCCGGTAAGGGCACCTCAGTCCGTTGTGTATGCACGGCGGGATGGGATTACGTTCCCCCATAGCGTCAGCAAACTGACGCAATGCGAAGTGAACCGTATTGAAAGGGAACGCTTAGGTTACTCATGTAACCCCGGTTCCCTGAAATAACGGGAACGAAGCATTGCGTCGCTGGCCGTGCTACAAACGTCTACGCAGCGAGTGTTATTCGGCTGCGCGCTTCAGTCGAATAATAATGAGCTCTTGACGTATTTCACCGGCTTATATAGGGACGTGTGCCACGCCCCCGCGCGGGCTCAAACGTCATTGGTCTGTATTTTCTACAGACGTTAACCAATAGGCTTCAATCACGGAGTAAACAGGAGTTTCCCCCCCATAGCGTCAGCAAACTGACGCAATGCTTCGTTCCCGTTATTTCAGGGAACCGGGGTTACATGAGTAACCTAAGCGTTTTTTAAATGAGCGCATGCGTAAGAAACAGCCTCCCTCCTTCACAGCTCATTTCTAGGGAACGCATTCCAAAACTCATGCACGAATATTTGAACACAAGTGTTTGTTTAACACCGGCATATGCTGTGTCGCGTGACTCACGTCAGTGGATTCATTATGTGAAATGATGATAATAAACAAATAAGACGTTAAAACGTTAGATCAGTCTACCCTACTCCCATTTCAACTAGCATGTAGCAGACAGGTCACTGCCTTACAACTACAGTACAAGAACAACATCAATATACCTGAATAACAGTACAACAATAATTATTCCCCAAA
The DNA here is from genome assembly GCF_030506205.2 of Paramisgurnus dabryanus. Taxonomy (NCBI): domain Eukaryota; kingdom Metazoa; phylum Chordata; class Actinopteri; order Cypriniformes; family Cobitidae; genus Paramisgurnus; species Paramisgurnus dabryanus. Next base: position 27,432,868 of record NC_133351.1, read on the forward strand.
GAAAGAATAATCACTGTTACCTGTCGGCAGGGACGTGCACAGGATTTTTTAGGGGCAGTTGCTCTGACCTATATAAAGGGCACCCCCCCCAAATTTTTTTTATTTAAACTCACGGCCTATATGAAGGACTGGGAATAACAGGGTCTTTATTAAAATCAGCAAACATGTTTGCCTAATGCCTACCAAAAACATTTTAGCCTAGGCTGCTTGTCTGCAAGCTATGATAGCTAGCTGCTATCTGTCTGATTATTTAGGCTTAAACGTGGCAACCTCAGCCTAGATTCATGAAGATTTTAACAGAGGTGGAAAGAGTAGCCAAAAACTTTACTCAAGTAAAAGTACAATTAACTTAATAAATAATTACTCAAGTAGAAGTAAAAAGTATGCAATGAAAATAATACTCAAGTAGCGAGTTACTAGTTACTCATGAAATAATAAATCTAGATATACACGCGCAAACACACACACACACACACACACACACACACACACACACACAATACAGTGCCCTCCATAAGTATCAGAACTGTAAAGACAAGATTTTTCTGTTTGCTGTGGAGACCAGAAATTGGTAAGATAAATATCAGTATGTCAGAAGTTTAGAATGTCACATTTTATTAACCTTTGTTTATGTTTCAACACATACATGCTTTAACAACAAAGAACAACAGCATTAAATGCTGACTTATGTATGTTGTACACAAATGCACATAAGTGAAGCAAACTGATCCTACACATTTTATGCTTTTCATGTGTAAACAATCAGGACACAGCTAAGTGACCATTAAAAAAAATAATGTGACAGATTCTGTACTTTTGTCTCATGTTCATCTTTTAATGTTTAGACATTTCTTGACTCCACAACAAACAGAAGAATACTTATGAAGGGCACTTCTACAGTATGTGTAAAACTGCAACGTACACAAACAGTACAGAAAAAAGAATACAAACACAGAATAGACAGGCATTTTAAATTAACAAATTAACTCTAGTCTCAATGTTGATGTAGCTTATAGACCATGTCAAAAGATGTAAACAACACTGGTCCAGAAGCACTTCTTGTTTCAGTTTTTTAACACTAGATAAACGTTGGGATAAAATACAACCAACAGAACATATAGAACTAAATCAAAAAGTCAAAGAAACACCTTAAAGATAATGATATATGTCAAATAAAATAAAAAACAGTCAAAAACTGAAACGGGAAGTGTTTCTGGACCAGTGTTGTTTACATCTTTTGAAATGGTCTATAGCTGAAATATCAGACAAGTAAACTGACAAAAGTTTTGCATATGTATAAAGTTAGAAATCTCCGGTCTGAAGACATTGACAGTTTACACTTACATAAAAATGATTTGAGACAAAACTCATGTTTTCTTACGTTGTCATGTCACGTGTGTTGTTTTTGGCAGCCTGTTTTCATTTTAGTTTTAGTCTAGTCTTTGTGTCAAGCTGTCATTTTAGTTTTTATTAGTTTTAGTCATGTCATACTCTTTTTAGTCTAGTCAAGTTTTAGTCGACTAAAATTCTTGCCATTTTAGTCTTATTTTAGTCAGACTTATCCATTACTATTTTAGTCTAGTTTTAGTCGACGAAAACTGATGACATTTTAGTCTAGTTTTAGTCAGTGAAATTGTATTTAGTCTCTTTTTAGTAATGCAATTCTATTTAACCCATATAGTATAATGACCTAATAGTATTATAGACAAAACAATATTTTCTTTTAGCCAAACCCATTTCAAACAAAAGTTATATTATTGTTACCTTATAGACCCAAGAATACATCCATTCCAGACATGGAAGATGCTCTGATTTGAATAGATATTTATTTTACTATCCTCTGAGTGAGTGACTTGACTGTTCGTAAGAGTCTACATAAAAGTCTACATAATCAAAACAAAAGTAGTCTAAGCAAACACACACACACACACAAGGTCAAATGGGTCACACACAACTATAGTATGTGTGAGAATAGAAATATGCTATTGTTAACATTTATAATTGTATTTTGACAGCAGCACAAACTACAATCATACATATGTAATTATATATTATTATAGTTTATATTTCTGCATCTGTACGTTACCACCAGTGTACCTAATGGACTTTGGCTTAATCTAATGTGACAAAGCTGATCTTAAATGTCAGTATAAATCCAAGCAATTTTGGAGAAGTACTAAATGTTTTTCTTGTAAGTAAATTAAAAGTCAGCTTTAAGAAAACATCAGATGTCTATTAAGAAAAGCAAAGTTGGTATGTATGGTTATGTTCTCAACAGTACAGGTGTTTGATTGATTTAATACTCAAGTATTCAGCGAAGTATGTTTTGTTTATTTAAATAATAAATAAGTGTAGTTATTAAGCATATACAAAACAACGAATGTCTTTAGCATAGATATATTTACAATGTTTCAAAACGCAACGCAGCACAATGTCATTTAAACAGCTGTTACATGATATAAATTTGTACATTGTTATACTGGTGGTGTCAGCAATCAAAGCTATAGATTTTAACAGGCTTTTTGAACTGATCTGATGCACGGGATTTATTTTGGACTTTTCTTTTACATTTGGAGCCAGAATGCTGCATCTTCCCGGTCGGAATCGCCGCGCGGCTACAGCGTTTCTCATGTAGTGGAAGCGTTTTGTGCAGCATTTAGTGGAAATGTGTTTATCTTCAACAGCGACTGCCATGAAGAGTCGTGTCCGTAAAAGGGAGAGGATCTTAGGTGCACGAGCAAGGCTTGTGGACCAACTCCGCTTCACCTCTGTAACCGCCCCCGTCTCTCCGCTTTCCGCATGTTTGCGGTTGCCGCGTACACTGTTTGAAATGCCCATTAACGTGCAAATGGAGGCGTATGATATCAAAGCATCGCGAGAGCAGACTGCTCCGCATGCTTTCTACTCACTCTCGCGGTACTTTCATGTTTTGATTGATCTACGCAGCGCCAACAACACACTTGATCACCTGCAGTCAGGTGGTGGGGGCGCGGAGATGCTGAGATGGGTAAAAGACGAAATAACGTTATAACATTTCGTCTCGTCTCGTTTTGGTCAACGAAAATGAAGAGACATTTTAGCTTAGTTTTTATTTTGTAAACCACTTTTAGTCTCGTTTTTATTCGTCAACAATATTGCATTATACATTTTATTATAGTCATCGTCACATGACCAGCATTTTCGTTACGTCTCGTCTCGTTTTCGTCACGTGAAAAAGGTTCGTTGACGACTATATTTCGTCATACTTTTCGTTGACGAAAGCAACACTACATGTCACGTGTGTTTTGTGAGAATCACTTACGAATCAGACGTCAATCATCGATGTATTTTCTTCAATATGTGCTACAATGCTTCTGGAGGTTGCACGCGTTTAACTGTGTCTGACGACGAACAGGTCGCGTGTATGTAATGGCGGGTACATGTGTGAAGTTTTGCTTTTGGTTAAAAGATTGGTAAATTCATTTCCACGTCACCCAAAACTGGTTATATTCTGCGTGTTTCTACATAGGTTACGAGTAAAACAGCTTCGGACGATTACGTTTTGGCAGCGATCTGAACAATTCATTCAAACTGATTCGCGAACCAATTTAAAACGCTTGGCCCATTCGCTTTGTAAAGAACCGACTCAAAAGACTCATTTATTTTCAACACTTTGTAAGGAATCATCTCAAACGAGTCATTAATTCGCGAATGCGCCAGAAACACGAGATAGCAATTTAAAAATAAAATACAAATTTCGTAATTAATTAAAATACAGTAACGAAGAAACGCTGCATAGTGTAAACGAAGTAAAAGTACAATTTATTTTTTTCCACCTCGGAAGGGCAACTTGAGTCGAGAAGGGCATATGGGCAGTTGCCCGGGCAACCTGAGCAACCCCCCTGTGCACGTCCCTGCCTGTCGGGAAGAATTTTGTGAACTGCGCGTCTGTCTTGACACCTCTCTGTTCCTTCATTGCTCTCCAGCGTTGAAATGTTCCTCCAATAACGACTCTGTTTACATTACGTTCTTCTGACAATTTTCTCCTATTCCCAGCAGCTTAAAAAGTCTTTCTTTTGCATCCTCCTTCGAGTTTCTTCTCTACCGTGGTGCAAATTCGAGGAGGAAAGCAGGATAGACAATGAAAACAAAACTAAACTTAAGACGGAGTTTCATGCGCTATGCGCATGCGTCGCCTGTGTTTAGTTACTGGAACGCGTACGTCACTCACAAGGATCGTAATGGCAGTGATTGACAAGCCAGAGGGCCAATCGCTTATGCGATGACCGCATGAGCATTTGGCTAATGTTTTTAAGGCCCTATCTTGTGCACAGATGATGTATATTAATAATATTACTTTCAGTGCAGCTAATAAACAGTCTTTTATCATTTAGTAAAGACAGTTTCAAGTAATATTGCAAAAATGTATAAAACAAACATCCTCTTTTGCACCTTTAATAAAACACTTCCACATCACTCATGACTCCTCAGGAAGCCTCCTTACTCTTCATTCTTCACCTCATCAGTGCAATTAAAGAATTGAGATGTCCTAAAAGATGGCGACGCTTGATTCGTTTTCGGGGTCGCAGGATGTAAGAGCGAGGAAACGAGGAAGCATAATGAGAAGCACACAGGAATTCGAAAGCACAAAGAGCAGTCTACACTTGAATCGCTCTCACTGAATTTTGATGTCATGCGCTTGTCGGTTCTTGTGATGCCACATGAAGTCGAATACATTCTGTCTTGTGCTCTAACCAAACATACTGTCCCACGCCATATTTAAATAATGATCATGTGACTTTTACGCACATCAGGTGACCTGTAAATGTAGTTTTCCCATATATTCCTTTGTCGAATTGCCTGAAAAAACACCTCACTCGACTGTAAAAACTTTTTTGAGTTATATGGGAGTTAAGGGTTGTGCACACCAAACGCGGCTGAAAACGGCTAGAGAGCACCGAATGCCAGCTGTTTCTCAGCTGAGTGCCAGCTTTCTTTAGCTGAACGCTTTGGTAGCTCTGATACTTCAGCTGTGAGCCGGTTGGTTGATGTGGTAATGGCCCGCCCCTCCTCCACTGTGATTGGACGGACGTGTGAGAACTGACATTGACAAGCGGAGCTTTTCACCCAAAGTTAAATCTCTTTCAACTTTCGGCGTTCAGCGCCGAGCGCGGAAAAAATGCTGAGTGCAGGTTCTCAGCGCAGAAGGAAAACCATAGCTGCTGGCTTATTTGAAAAATGCAGAGCTTTCATTGGAAACAATTGAAAATATGCGCCGGCCGCGGGCATAAAAGTTTTGGTGTGCATGCCCCCTTATTGCTGTGTTTGAATTGGCCGCATTTTCAATAAGCAATTTAAAGGGTAATGGAAATACAGCTACTGTCAGAAAAAGTTGTCACTGGGGCAGTAACCTTTAAAAAAATTTCCTACTAAAGTATATACCATTTAGGTACAGTTAATTGGTAACAAATACTGTACGTACCTCTGAGGTACTAATATGCACTCTTTAGGTGCAAAGGTGTATTTTTAAAGGAACCATCCCAAAGACAGTTAGGGACCATTTTTTATTGACACTGTAGTTAAGGGGCACGTTCAAGTTGCGGTGCGCAATGTTTTGCTACCGTATCTGGATTGAACGACATGTTTCCTGGAAACGGTGTTCACCGGTGTGCTACAGGGTTTGAGATACATTTTCTCTTACGTTTAAGTTGATATGTTGTCTTTCATTCTGGACAGCAAGTGCATTGACTGTAACATGGAGGGTATTTACAGTATTACAACACTTATTTATAATGATTTCATTGGGCTTTAAAAAATAACACAAAGAATGGCCTTCTCAGCTGCCGTAGTTGCAACTCTTGTGTCATTAGAACAAGGGCTGTTTCTCAATATGTGTTCTTCAGCGATCTTGCGTCCTTGTGTCCTCGCTCTGCGTCATCATTAACAGTTGAAGTTCAATTCCAATTCTCAAGAACATACAAAGGACGCGTGAAAATACCCGGATGAGTTCTTCATATCAAGATGCATCGAGTGCAGACTTGCGCGTTGAAATCTGGGGAGGTCACGTGACCAGCAGGAAGATCGCACACATCTCAATTCTCACAAGTGCGTTCTGTGTTCTCGTGACCTTCTGAGTTTGTCCTTCCGAGGTTGCCTTGCAAGACCAGTCTCCGAGAGAACGCAAGTCTGTTCTTTGCGTTCTTAGAATTGATAAACAGCGAAGGTGTTCAACACATCACCGTTTCTGTTTAAAAACGTTGTGAAACGTTTTGTTGGCACTGAACGCAGCCCTGCTGTCTCCAATCATGCTCCTGGTGAGCTACTGTCCTGCAGATTTTAGCTCCAACCCCAATCTAACACAGGTGAAGCAGCTAATCAAGATGTTCAGGGTTGCTTGATAATTACAGACAGGGGTGTTAGCTGGGTTACCACTGAAGTCTGCTGGATGATAGCTCACCAGGGATGGTTGGCGACACCTGGTGTAGTTAAACCAAACTAATTTTATTTTTAGCTTTTGACTGCTGAAATAAATGCATATGAACCTCATATTCCGTGAAACTTGCTCTCTTTAAGGTCATAAGTTGTGATGGCATGTCCTTTATTTTCTTGATCAATGTGTAGTTTATTACGGCAGTGACCACTTTACCCAGTGACCAGGCAGCAAAAGATCTAGAAGACTGACAGCTGTTTTGACAGCTTAATACATATGGTGACACTCATCATGAAGTATAGGATAATTTCTCTACACACATTCTTTCTCTCTTTTCTTCTTCTACTTTTCTTGCTGGCTTGACATTTACCTCAAATGACACTCTTCTCTACGATCCTTTATTAGTTTGACAGAGGACACTGGTCTTGCTCCCTCTGCTTGGCTTTGTCTCGTCTTCAGCTTGAAGGTCTGGCATTTCTCATAGTGCACAGAGAGAGGGAAACATCACATCTTATTTATCTGGCTCTGACTCACTGGCATACAGTAGAGAGTACTCTTCTTTGACCTTTGACCAAGGTTTCAAGTGCACTGACTGTCGGAGACATGGGCGACTTGCAAATCCTTCTTTACTCATCCGTTATTTAAAATGTGTGTCAGAGTATAAGATGGGCATTATGAATATGTGAGTGTATAAGCGTGGATGAAACTCTCACTCCTTCCATTCTTTTATCATTCAATGGTTTGTAACGGGAGGGTATATCCTGGGCTGGGTGAAGGGTCTTTTGTCCCCTCGAGTGATGTATAATCTTTTCTGCTCATCCATGAAACGTGACCTTTGAGATCACAACCATAGGGGAAAACAATTCAAAATCTGCTATTCTTGCCATATTCATCTCTTCCATTTCTCTTTATACTATACTATACTATACTTTCCTCACTATACTATACTATATTTTCCTCACTATACTATACTATACTATATTATACTATACTATACTTTCCTCACTATACTTTACTATACTATACTATATACTAAACCATACTATACTATACTGTACTGCAGTGGTTTAACCGATAGGGTGCAGAGATCGCAATGGGGTGCAGATTTTTTCAAGAAAAAGCAGATACATCAGTTGGGTACTCAGCACATTTCATTTCTTTTTAAGTGTACTTAAATGAAAAAACTGCATTAATAAACAATTCTGCTCGTTCACATTTGCTGTGTTTTCTTTACCTTTCAAACTGCGCAAATTGACATTGCGGATTGAAAATACAGCGAATGAAAATGCGTAAACTTCGCGCAAAAAACTCCCATACATCGAAAAATAGTTTTTTTTTGCTCCCATGAGTAGGGTTGTCACAATGATTAAACAATCATCTTATTGCGATTGTTTGACCTCATTGCGATGATTTTAGATCACCACAATGATTGCACATTTCTTTAAAAAACACAAGGGGGAGCTGCAGCGTCTGTATGAACGAGACAGTATCAGATGGTGCTCCTTAACTGACAGTGTAACGTGATACATTGCAAAGCCAGTGAAAAACCTTAAGTAGTATGAACATTTAGAAAAAACCCGTTAAAGGTTTGCTCAGATCCAGTGCGCGAACCCCTTAATGGAAAGACGCAAATCTCGAGCTGTCAGTGCAGACATGAGTCAGAACATCAGTGAGCAGCCAAATACAGCCACAGTGATAAGAACTTAATGGATGAGGTAATCACATTAGCCAACCCCTACAGAACCATTTTTTATACTTTAAGTGCGTGTTTCATACATGTCGTTTAGATTAGTTTAAAGGAGTCATATGATCTGATTTTATGTTTTCCTTTGTCTTTAGAGTGTTAAAAGATGTCTGTGCATATAGAAGATCTCCTGTAAAGTTATATTATTAAAGTTTTTAACCCTATGAGATCTTCTTTCAAAAACTGAAGCCTCATCCATGCATCCCTAAAACGCCTCATTCAACCCCTCCCAAATAGCTTTTAACCCCCCCCCCAATAGCTTTCCTGCAAAGTGCAAACTCAAATTGTGTTCCAAATCAGTCCAGATGAGGTTCCATATGTAAGCAGTTACCTGCTGAAAAATCCAGCTAAGACTAGCATTAACTGGTGTGCTGGTTTTAGCTGACTCCCAGCTTGGTTTAAGCTGGTGTAGCAAGCTGGTCTAGCAGTGTTTTGGTCACTTTTTAAGCTGGTCCAGCTGGACTTAGCTTGGGAGACCAGCTGACTCACCAGCTTGATCAGCTTTGCTAGGCTGGGAGGACCAGCTAAAATCAGCTACTGCCACCTTCAAGACCAGCTTATTCTGGTCTTAGCTGGATTTTTAAGTACAGTGATGCAGCTCACTATGTTTTGTAAAAAGTTCGAGTTAAGTGTTGTCAATGTCAAGGGCCAAAATTCCATTTTGAAGTCCCTCTTTTTCTGCATTTTAATAGATTTCCGTCAGCGTCTCTTGTCACTCGCTGAATATATAAAAATCAAAAGCTGAATTAAAAATTCCCCCTGTCCATTCCTCAGCCTGCTACTTTGCCTTCACATCTCTATCTATCATCCACCCCTCCATTTGGGTTTCCCCCATACGCCTTCTTTCCATTCCTTCTGCTCAGGGGTGCAGGGTAAGCGCGTCTGTTGCGGATGATAGCAGTGAGATGCGACCTTTTAAGTACGTTCCTTCACCATAACAATTATTAACTGGGTTTTTATTTAGTGATGTAGACTGACAGAATTGCTTTCACAATAACAATCATTCCCCCAACATGCTATTTAAGAGCACATTTTGTTTGGTCTATAGTAATAGGTTCATTATTATTGTAAACAGTGTAAATGTGGATTAGTGTCTGCATTGTGGAAGTGGATTTGGCTTTCATGCCGATCATCATTTAAAACATCCTCGGTTAGGCATTGGTAGAATATCCATCTACGGCGTATGAATGTCATTGCAAACAAATCATGGCGCTCCTAGCCAATGCAGGAAGACGAGGGTTAAATCTGTGACCTCGATACACTTAACAGGCTATATTTTGGTCGCTTTCTCCATTTCTCTTGCTCTCACTGTTGTTCTTTCTTTGTAAAATTGCAGTTGATGTGGGTTCGTGTGGAGGTGTTTGGCAGAAAGATAAATTGCACACATGCATATACCCACATGCACTCATGACAACTGTTATTCAGATTCAATAGTCCAAATGCATCATGTGTGTAATTCAAAGCCACAGTCCCACACAAACATGCAGGAGGGAGATGCAGCTTGTCAAAGCTTGTTTGTGGCTAGTTAAATGCCACTGCAAAGCAGTTAAATGTTTGTTACCCATACATGAACATTCTTATTTTACTCACCCTTATGCTATCCTACATGTAATTTTATGACTTCATTTCTTTAGCTGAACACAAACTTTTTATATTAAAATATATAAAAAAAATAGTACTGTACAGCTCCAAAAAGCAAGCACATCCATAATTAAAGTCATCCAAATGACTCCAGTGAGTGATTCAATGTCTTCTGAAATGAAACGATATGTTTGTAAGTTAAAATTAAAATATTTTGAGATATTTTAGCAAAACTAACTGTTAAACTAAAAGACCTGAGTGCTAGATTCAAATACTGCAGCACGCCAGTCTCACAGGTTCTTGCACGACTCATGGAAAAACATCATATTCACAAGATGCGTGAGAACTAGTCCGATTTAAAGTTAACAATATGCCGGCATGTTTAAAATTATCACTTGCAATAAATGTAGCTAAATAACAATTGTTTTCTCTCAAAAACCCACTGTATCAGTTTGCCCCAGAAGAAAAGTCATAAAGCAAGGCTCAACACTAATAAGCCAAGTGATCCAGTGGTTCAGATTTGTATTTGCCCTCCTTGCTAAAAACAACAACAACAAAAAAACATCACAGCAATTTTATGGGATTTAATGGTTTTCATGGGAATTTTATTGGTTGTAATCAGGACCGGCTCTAGGCATGGACAGGGATGGGCTAAGCCCACCCAAATGTCTGTCTTGCCCACCCAATCAAAATTGAGTAAAATACATAATTTATATTTTATTTCACTACAATTTATACACTCGTTAAAATCAATCTGAGGCGGGCTATGTTAAGGGGTTAAGGAAGGGCTGTAGACGGTCCTGACCAATCAACACCAAAAAAGTGTCAGTATTTTCTGTTTTTATTGACTGAAAGCAACATCATACACTCACGACTCATAAGGTGGGTGACTTCTGTCTATAGAGGAGAATCTGACTGACGCGACATGCGCCTGTTAGCCTGTTGTTTCCTATTATCAGGAAAAAAACTCAATTTTCCACAGCTCCCACTTCAGAAATAAAATCTGTCTCGCTCTACCACAATTCCCCAAAATCAAATTACAGGACTTGACTTCAATTTAAATGCACTGTCCTAGTCATTTAAGTCCATATAGCAGTCATTTAATGATGGATGGTCGAAAATTACTAAGAGCTTAGGGCAAAAATGCAACCAAGATGAATAAAAATGCCCCCTAAATTTAAGACAAAGGGGCAAACATGACCCTTTACAATTAAAACAGAAATGTATTATGTCTGCCATGATCAAAATAAAATGTGAAAATGAAGACAAGCATCGATGACAGCATTAGATTTAGATCTGTTCCCGTTGCATCAGATTATTTTATACACATTATTTTTCCAGCGTTGAGAATTACAACCAATCACAGTCGTGCACGTTGAGCTAATGAATGTTATGACCAATCAGTGGTGTTTAATTTGGTTTTTGGTGCAAATTAAAGAATTTGGTTAAATAATGAGTTTATCTTTATATTTATTAGCTGTTTGATTTTATTGCTTTGTCAACTTGCTTGTTAATATGCCATGCAAAAACTTTGTTTTTAAATTGTTTTTAAATGTATTCTAATCTAAGTTTCTGCAATAACATTAATCTTATAATTATTATTAATATATATAAAATGCAATAAATCCGCTCAACAAATCACAGCGCACAATTCCACGCATTGTAAACAACAATGTTGATGCGTTGAATACACACGGAATCCTAGTTTTCCTCATCTATTTTGTACTTCGTGATCAACAAATATGACAATATTTGTTTCGAATAATGCCATTAATGTTTATGTTTTAATCAGTTTATACCACTAGTCAACTAAATGAATATAACATTGCAAAGATGAATGCACATTTATATATTGATTTAATAGATTTATAGCATTTTGAAAAAAAAAACTTTTTCTCACATTTTGCGGAAAAAATTATAAGTTTTTATAATAACTCTTTGACAATCAAATTATGGATTTGAATTTTTTATGTTATTAAGATGCTATAAGAAAGTTTTTTTTAACAGAAAGTAGTGATATTCATCTTGTCACCTTCTTGGTATAGAAAACACGTTTTTACCGAAATTTGTCAAAATGGATTTATTTTGGAACCAAACTCTTCACAGATATACAGGTATGTTGCCCACCCAGGATATCTGCCAGCACACCCTTGGGTGTCTCTCTGGGTGTCTACTGGTAAAGTGTTGTGTTATATTGATGGGACCATTAAATTCTACTAACACACTACCAAAAATATAGTAGATTTATGGTAAAAAGTAATGGCATTTTTATGGAAACCAATAGAATTTCTGTGATGGTTTCAATTGATTTTTTTCAGCAGGGCTTAGGAAGGATAATATGCGAATTGGGTGGACATAGCATAAACCCGAACCGTTACCATGGACGCGTTAGCTTTTCGTTTGCAGTACAAACACGGTCAAACAGCCGCAGTGCAGCAGCTTACCTCAGCCTCTCCTAAAACCACATTTTCATCATACTTCCCAACCCCTCCTCTTTCTCCCTCGCTCTCCTTACCCAAAACTCTTTCCTCCTCTATAATATTCAGCTCTTTCATTTGTCACCATCCGTGTCTCTCCATCCTCAAAGCGCGAGTGTATTCGCGCGCGCGACTGTCCATGAGGGGCGTGTGTGGCGGTGGGCGGGGTTAATGACGTGTCAATCAGCAGCGCTACAATAGCACGTGTGGCGCTCGTGGAGCGGCACGGCGGAGTCGACGCTGCTGCAGACTGATAGGAGAGAGGAGAGAGAGAGAGAGAGAGAGAGAGAGAGAGAGAGAGAGAGAGAGAGAGAGAGAGAGAGAGAGAGAGAGCGCAAGCAACTCAATGCCGCTTTTCCACCACTCCTCTTTACTACAACCAACCACGAGCGTCTGTCCGCAACCCGATCAGACTTTAATAATGCACGGGAAGGTAAAGCGATTACCAGTGGCTGGGCACTGAATTATGTATCTTACCGGTTACTACAACACCGTACCGAAAAGCAGGAACCTGTAGCTGACTGATCGGCGGAGAAAATGTCACACTATCATTTCATCAAATGCTGTGAGTAACCTGCCAGCCGTCTTTCGTTACGTGCATCTGACAATGATGTCATTTTTTGCTATGATGTCATTCATCAGCGATGTCATTTTGAAGGTTGCTTTAGCTTGAGAGAGTAATGGAGAGGCAAGAGATTCTGTATGATCTTTCATTGGGTGCATCACTGCAGCTGCATGCAGACCCATTTGTAGTGAGCAGTTATTAATCAAAATGAAAGGTTGCTTAATGCATCATACGCCTACACATGTTAAAAGCATCCTTTGCAATGGCAGAGCCCTTGAAGTATATTATAGTGACACCTGTGCATGTATGTATGTTGTATGGATGTATGTATATGTGTGTGGGAATGTGTGTAAAGTTGCAGCAGCATGCGGCAGTGATGTCAAAGTTGACCGGTGACTGCTGCAGGTGTGTAGGGTCTTGCATGCAGACAGACAGTCTGTGTCACTCAGTCGCTGCAGGATTCTTCTCTCTGTATTTGTGTTGCATGTGTTTGTGAATGGCTGTTAAAGCGGATGTGTCAGGTAAGATAATTGAGAAGAATGGTGAGCGGGAAGGGAAGTGTTAACAGCTGGGTGATGGAGAAATTGTGGATGGGAGGATGGAGATGCTGATGTGAGAGAAGGGGGTAATCAGGAAGTGTTTTGTAGCCAGCTGCAGATGAAAGGCAGTTGTTAAACTCATCTGTTCACCACCCCTTTCTTTTCATCTTTATTTTCACTTCATCTGCATTTCTTTCTTCTTTGTATATTTTACTCATTTGAACACGCACCCACACACCACTCTGTTGCGTTCACTTGATTATACAGTATCATGCATTTGGTCATTTATTATTATAATTGTATTGGTTGGATATATAGGGTTGTCATGTCAAAATTTCAGTTTAGTCCAATACCAGTGAAATTGAATGATTCACATTAATTCTGATTATGCAGCAACAATTTAAATTTTATTAGCAACACTATTTTAAAGGGGACAGAGAATAAAAAAACATTTTTACCTTGTCTTTGTTGAATAATGGTAGTCTACCCGCATTCACAAACATACAAAAAGTGCTAGACATGCTAAACATCTCAGTCTCATAGAAATTCCTCTTTTAGAAATGTCAGCCAGAAAACAGCCCAATCTGAAAAACTGATGCTTATGACATCACAGGCATCTCACTGCCCCTCCACTTTAAAATAATTGGCTAAATTTTTTGAGTGGCACCAAAGTCAGCCAATCAGTAATGAGATTGCAAGATAAGCCAATAGGGGGAGCCAAATAGTTGCAAAACCACTTGTTTAAAATCCCCCACCCTAATAGAGCTATCTGAGAGAGGTTTTCAGGAAGCTTCTAAGGCATTACAGACCCAAACAAAAATATTTTTGTCTACATGTCACATCACAGAACAAGGATAAATACCCCGTTCAATCATTCTATGTCACCTTTAAGAGTTATAGCTAAAATAAGAATTAAAATAAATAATGCATCCTCTGAGCAGTTTACAAAGCCATACAGAAATGCAAAAATGTATGTGAATACTCAAAAGCAGCCACCTGTCAGTCAAAAAGTTGATACTTTATACGACTAGTAGTACCATAAGGTGTCATTACACCTGGATCTTTGACTTTTTATCATAGTACCTGACATCCTTTCACATAGTCTTCCTCCCTGTATGTTTGAGCAAAGGGACACTCAACGGTGGCCCATGCCAAAGGCAAACAGTGAGCGAACGCACAAGGTCGCACACTCGGCTGCAGAGCCAGCAGAACCCAGTGTGTATCTCACTGTGTAGCATTTGTGTGTTTGTGTGACTTCAGCAATCTCCCTTTCCTGTAGTCTCTTCAAGTTCAGGAGACAAGCGCAAGATTTTGGAAGTTTTGCACATTCAGACATGATCCTATCAGCCTCCTGTAGGGATTTTTACAGTCAGTGCATCCTTATGAGGATTACGTGTATGTTTGTGTTCAGAAGATACGGAGAGAGAGAGTGCTGTCTGTCTAATTTATGCTCTCATATTCCTCTGCTGCGTATATTAACAGAAGCTCGTAAGATATTTTAGTGTAAATCAATACTTGACGGTAGGAAACCTCACCCATCATCCCTCACTCTCTATCTCATCATTCCTGTCATTCACTTCCTCTCACTAACACGCACCGCTTGCCGCATTCATGACACCCATGACTGACATGTTTTGGTTTGAGGTGTCACAAACTCAGTCAGAACTTGTGACACACTGTAGGTGTGTGTGAATATCAATACTGTATAATGTAGGCTATGCTTGGGTGATTTTGGCAGAGGAAGATGTGTTCCTGGATCAACATCTTTTGATGGTCTTTGGACGACATTCCTATCTTAAATCTGAGGGAAATAATAGTTTTATGATAAGAATTGTATGCCAGTCCTTAACTAAGTCCTAAGCCTAATGGGCCATTTACACTATGGACGATAACTATATATATATTAGTTATCGTCCATAGTGTAAATGGCCCATATATATATAATATGTGTGTGTGTAAAAAATATGGTTTTAAAATAATTCTAAATTAAAGAGAAATGCGGAATTCACGCCACAACTATAACTAAAGATACAGGATATCTCATTGGGATCATGGAGAAGCACATCAGGTATCCAGCGTGTTGCAGTGAAATTTACTACGTAATATTTTTATTGTATAACATTGACTACACAAATAGGTAAGATGATAGATTACACAAACTAGATTTACTATTTAGAGATACATGAAACAAAGCACGCTAAAAACATCTATAGCTGTTGTAAATGCAATATGAACAGCACGTACAATGACATGTTTACAATTGCAAATGTTTTTATTAAAAGAAATCTACGATATTAATGCCATTAAAGGTAAATGATTTGTGTGAACACAGCGGTATGCGAGCAAATGACTATAACGTTATCATCCAGTGTGGATTCTAATATAGTTATTGTTAAGGTTAACGTAAGGTTTATAGCACAATTTATGATCTCACAAATCGGTGTGTTACTGGCCACTATTTTAAATTATTTACGTTAAATTACAAACACGTTCCTATGAACGTATTTGGTTATTGGAGGCCATGATGAACACAGAAATATTAAGACAGTGCCTGTAACTGTTTTATACGCTGCTGTCATGTTCTTTACACTGTTTCTGAATAAAGGCAAGACTGCTGACAGAGAGTCGTATTGACAAGAGTTTAGGGAAAACTAATGTCTAGTTTACTATGAATTTGTGCTCCTAAGGTGCGTGACAAAAACACACTCATCCAACAAAGACGAGCATAAGCTGGTGCTGGTTTTAGATGGTTTAACTTGGCAGTAGCTTGTCTAAGCTGGTCCTCCCAGCCTGGCAAAGCTGGTCAAGCCTGTTGGTCAGCTGGTCTTCCAGCCTGACCAGCTAAGTCCAGCTAGACCAGCTTAAAAAGTGACCAAAACATATGAAAGTATCAGTAAGGAAGTTATTGTCCCAACATTTGTGTATACTGTGATTTTAAGATAATCACTTTACATGTTCCTGGTCTTACTGTGAACGATGCATTAGTGCATGTAATTGCAAACAAACAACAACAAAAAAAAAAATGAAAATCTTTCAATAAAATGCATCAACTTAATCTGCCTCTTCTTTTAGGGGACCATCGCGTGTAGGCTGTGTAGGCAAAAAGTTTAGATGTTAAAAAGTTTAGAGGTTGTGAGTAATATACCTTTATAAAATCTTGCTTTAAAAAAAAAACATGAACCTACAGTAAGACCTGTCAAATGAAGAGCCAGGACAGCATGGAAATGAACTCTGCTTACATTAACAGAGTAATTTACTGCCAATTGATTTTAATGGGTTTAAGGTTACAGCAATAATGACAAATAATGATCGAAAGCAAGTGTCTCTGCTAGGATGTGTTGAGATGCTCTCGAGGGTGAACTTGACCTCCAACCACATTTTCTTGGCTGAAGTTGTATGTTTCTTCAAAAGTAAATGTCGGCATGCTGTATAGCTCCTGTTTCACTTGAAAATGTCGCATTACAGAACAAGGTGGGTTGCAAATGCCATGATGACTCAAAAGAGGGTTTTTCTGTAACATATTTCAGCATGTGGCTGATTGTGGGTGGTGGTTTGACTTACATTCCTCTGAGAAGCAGTTATGGATTCTTTCAACCATAGTCATAAAGAAGCCAGAGCAACACAGGCAGCAGTGAATGATGTCAAGTAGGAGGGAAGAAAAAAAACTGTTGGAAAAGTTGGTGATCGAAGGCTTGAATAAAGAATGAGGGAGAGAACAGCAGGTGGATGTGACTGTACGGTGACAGTAAAATGGAAACGAATGAAAGCGGATGGCTTTATTGGACTGGGAGAGCCAGCAGTGCCAGCAGTGAAGAGGAGCAAAACAAAGAGATAAAATTGGGAGAAATACAGGAGTTCATTTCTGGTTCACCCAGTCTCATGCTGGGACCAGCAGTATTGCAACATCCAATTTCTGCCTGCTGGCGTGTACTGCTGTTCCTAATGTCTAAAGCCAAACTGCTTTCTGTTCCTCACTGCTGGATATTTATTTTACTGATTTTACCAAGTACTGTAGGTACTGTCAGAAAAATGGTCAAAAATGGTCCCTAGCTGTCGCTGGGGCATCTCATAGGTTCATTTTGGTATCAAATGTATACATATATATGCCTAAAGGGTACACATTAGGATCAAGAGGGTACTGCCCCAGTGACATCTAGGGACCATTTATTGACAATTTTTGTGACAGTTTTTTCTTTAGTTGGTTGCTGTTAGAGCAGGGGTCACCAATCCTGGTCCTGGAGGGCCGGTGTCTCTGCAGAGTTTAGCTCCAACCCTAATCAAACACACCTAAAGCACCTTAATTATCTGCTTCGGGTGTGTTTGCTTCGGGTTGAAGCTAAACTCTGCACAGACACCGGCCATCCAGGACCAGAATTGGTGACCCCTCTGTTAGAGCAATATATTTTCTTGAACAGAATTCAAGGACTACAGAGAACGTCTGGTTTGGACTACAGCCCTCTACTTCCTGGTTGAATGACGTCAGTATAAGAGTTTTTGACTAAACTCCGCCCACAGGAATATGTCAGTCACCAGCTAAGCTCAAACGGCTCTGGCTAAGCTAAGCTGCTGTCGAATCACAACACACTAAACAAACTACACAATCAGAACTCGATATGTATTTCTGAAGGAGGGACTTCATAGAACAAGGAAGACATCAGCCCGTTTTTAGGACAGTGAAAACAGCGATATACAGATAAGTAAATTGTGTGAGAAAAATTTGTTTTTTTTTACACGAAACATGAACACACGTTATATTGCGCACCGTAAACACAATCTAAGCTTCGAAAACACAGGAAAAACGGGATCTTTAAGAATTTAAAAATTAGAAATAAAGGGAAGCGCTCGGTGGTCGCTGGTCAGACATCGGCTAGGCATCACGATGATGGGAGGAGAGACTCAAGAGACTCAATAATAAGAGACTCAATAAATTTTCTTACATTTGAATCCTTCAATTTTTGTGTGATGCTGCGCTAGAGTTCTCAACTGGTCGGGCTGGCTCAACAAACTCGGGTTCGGGTCAAAAATATAAGCAAATGAGTCAGGTCGGACCTCGGGCTTAATCTTTTACGCTCCGTGAAAAAAAAATATTCATCATCACTGCTGTTCAGAAAGTAAAGTAAAGTAAAGAAAATCTGGTCTGGCTGCTGCGTGCAACGTGCATCACAGAGAGGAGCGGGGATAGCAATAAGCTCCGGGGCGGATCAGCAACGGATCCAGACCGGGCCGGAGCTGCCGGCTTCAGAACGGATCCGTTGCGGATCCACTCCGGAGCTTATTGCTATCACTGCGTGCATGCCTGTTGCCTGGAGAAGAAGAGATGGAGATGGAGAAAAGTAAACTTGCTGCAGGTGAATTCACCGTTGCCTGCCACTACAGGAGGAAAAGCCGCTTGCTGGGTACATGTTTGAGTTCTTTTTATTTAAGGAATATTTATATAGCCTATATTTAAAGTTTATTGTTTCAGTTGTTTGTATTGTTAAAAGGCGTGAACATTAAAGCTTGATTTGAATTCCCGTCTTCTGGTCATGATAATAGCCTACGTGTATGAGGGAAAAAAAGGCAGGGGGGGTCGGCGGCGTCGGGCCGCGGGTCGGACAGATAATTCACGTTGATGTGTCGGGTTACATCGGGTCCGGGCTTTAAAAGCCACGGGCCGTGTCGGGTCGGGGTGTAATTTTCAGGCCCGTTGAGAACTCTATGCTGCGCATCCGTGTGTGTGATATGCAAATGCACGCTGGCGTTCCGTTTATATGGGCATTTTGCTAACATGCTCATTAAATAACAAAAACAATATTGCGCCATTGACTTTAGACGTTACTAGACCAAATTTTAGGTGGTCAATGTTGGCGTAGTCTATTTTAGTTGCATCAAAATAGCAACGAGCCAACAATGGCCTGAACACACCTCGTCAAAGCATTTGGTATTTAAACAGCATGGCGCTAAACGTGAAAATGATAGTTGAGTTGAAACTAGCAAAAGACACTTACGCTGCATTGAGCCGGGTGTTTTTTACTGTATTTTGTTAGCGAATTATCCGATTAATAATTCTCTAAATATAAATGCCAACCCATTGCCCAGTCTTAAGATGGAAATTTTTTAGTAGGTCAGTGTTCCATTCCGTGTCTTTCAACCAGAGAAAATCATATGGATTAGTTTGCTTTGTGTTTGTTTTATTACAGTATGTGTCAGGGACATATGTGTTACTCTCAGAAATATGAGCCCAATCCTATGATTATACTGTATGTGCTGACATGTTACTGTCCCATTGTCCTACATATCTGTAGCTCACTGATAGCAGGCTGAGGGGAAGATGAAAGCTCATAGCTAATTATCTCTGTTAGTGTGTATGTTGTGAACAGAAATTGTGTTTTTAAGTGAGATTTTTTTCTCGGAAATGGAGCTGTGGACCACTGATCTATATAAATGACTGGATTGCGCATGACGTCACACTTGTGAAGCCACCGCGCCGCCATGTTGGTATACCCAAACGTTCTATTAAATCAATGGACGTTATCAGATTTTAATGATAAAACATCACTCTACTCGTCTTCGTTTTTATATGTGAAGTTACCCTGTACATTATTACAACACAAACGTCCAAAGCATGTAAATAGTTATTTACTGAAAGCTGTACATTTTGCGTTTTAAACAGTCATTATACATTCATCTTTATTACAGTATCAGATCAGCAGACAGACCGCAGCATATTTAGTATTAATGACAATAAACGTGCTCATTCTGAAATCTAAATAAATAATCATACTTTGTACCGTATGTGCATGCAATAATTTGCTAGTTTTGTAATGTTATCTAAACTTACAAGTTACCCAAACTTATTTAGAGAAATAACGCCGTCACAGTGTAGCTGAATGTCAAACAAAACTTTATTTATACCCGTGTCATTAACAAATGCAACAGACACACTCACATTAACGGTTTTTTATAAATCCATTATCCTGCCCGATTAAAACATAAACATTGCAAATAACAACAGAATTAACAAATAATTACGGTACACATATCCTAAAAATTAACCTTGTGTAACTGATACGCTGTAAAGGGGGTAAATTTTGATCATGATTTTGAATGGAAGTCAATGACGCTCTCTGCCGGTTGGGTATACCAAGATGGCGGCTCGAACTCTGCGCTGGCTTCACCTCACGCAGTTACGTCAAGCGTTCTATGCGCAATCCAGTCATTTATATAGATCAGTGCTGTGGACCCTGCTGCTCTTAGACTCTGACAGCATTTGACATTGCTATGCACTTCAAGGGCAAACATTCATAGCATTGTTAAAACTAAAGGCTTTAGAATTAGAGCTGTTATAGCATTTATGTTTCCTTCAAGTAATCTCAGAATGTTCATATTCATAAGATGAGCAGAAGTGGCACCACAGTTTCCTAATTACCGTGTGAAACTTATGAATTTCTTTGCTCTTCGACAATCCAAGTGACAATTACTGTAAATGACAATGACATCGTAAGTTGTAACAGGGAATTTTAATAAGGTAGAACAGTGAGAAGGCTTATTAAAAGAAACCTCGTTTAGCTACGTTTATGAGGTGACATGCTCACATGACAGGTAGCAGAATGAAAATAAACACATTGACAAAGCATCACATGCATAATGTGTATATTAAGCCCTTTTCACACAGAAATTCCGTAAAATACACGTAAAATGCCTCCTGGATTTTTCCGGAATAGTTAGATTTTTTTTCATTCACACTGCCAAGTTTACCCGGCATGTGACGGTCCCGGAAAGACACGCGACCTATTGAAAGTCCCGCCCTCTCTTCTACGCAGCGTCTGAAGTTTGCATATTATATATTATTTCTCTCTCCAGAAACAACTCGCGTTCATTTTTGTTTATGATAAGACTACAAAGGATCTTATGTTCTATGCTGGTGAATGATCTCAGCTTCAGAGTGGATATTTGACAAGCTCCCTGATTTCTGCTTTGATACAGTTTTCAGACATTTCTCATCGTGATTGTTTATATGCATTTAAAACCCGCATTTTGAGGAGCTGGACGATATTGTTGGGATGACATGCGGGTATTTTCGTTTATTATAGCTCAAATGAGCACGTGACGCGATATTCTTTTATGCTGCTGAAGGATCTCCGTTTCAACGCAGTAAGTAACGAGCTAACTTACCTGATATCTGCTTCAGTCCAGTTTGCTGACATTTCTCGTAGTGAATGTTGTAAATCCCTCATTTTAAAGAGTTGAACCAACTTCATGTTGCCATGACACGCGCGTCCTCACTACGGCACGTGCGTCATTGTTTATGCGTCTCATATATCATTTCCTGATAACTGCTTCAATCTAGTTTGCAACATTTCTCGTGGTGAATGTTAATATGCATGTTATCTCTCGTTGTAAGGAGCTGAACCATAACTTGTGTTGTGATGATGACGCGTGCGTCCTCACTTCGACACGCCCATTACTGCATTCTTGCGGCTTCTTGTTCACACAGAGGGTTACCCGTGTATCTTACTAGGTCCTCTTTCCGGCAACGATCCCAGAAGATTAACGGAACCAGTTTTTGTTCACACAGACGCTTGTCTGGCAATTTTACAGGTATTTTCTGGGACCAGAGGTCTGTGTGAATGGGGTTTTAGTCATATTGCTTTAAGCTAGAAAACTTACAGGATGTATTAATGATACAAAGACATGTTATATACAAAAGATCAAGGCAAATTTGTTCCCTAATGTCTTGACCCCTTTAAAAAATCTGCAGAAAATCATTGTAAAAAATTATTTGTAAAAAATAGCAAGGCATTGTCCATTTTATTTAAAGGCAAAAACACTTGAACATGATGTTGCAATTACAACACCTGCGCTTGTAAGGAACTTGAAGCTGTTTGTGTATATGTGTATTTATGTATATGTGCACAGATGTTTTCTTGTTGTTCTGGTGCTTGAGTCATAACACCTATTTCCGATGTTCCTGGGAGAGATAAAGGATAGGAAATGTGGAACAGTTTTTTAGGATAATTGGATTTTTTTGGACTTTTAACTGCAGCACCTAAGCTTTTTTCGAGATGTCCTTAATCTTCACAGTTTCATCAGAGCAGAGAGCCTGAGTCAGCACAAGGAGAGAGAAAGATTTGTCCTAAATGAACAAGACTCAGAAAAGAGAAAAAGGATGAATAATTCGGTTTCTGCTTCCTATTCTAGTGCTGATCCTGGGAAGATATGTTGAATTAGTGGTGGTTCAAAAATACAAATTTACATGAATGTATTTCAATTTCTCTATCCGTTTGACAATAAAATGCCAAACTAAATATCTAAACAAAATCTTCACAACAATGTTGGGTAGTTCATATTCAGTCATTTAGTTAGTAAACAAATTACTCTTTTGAGCTGTATCTTTAAAAAAACACACCCAAAAACTAGTAAAAAAGTAATATTTTATCTTATTAATTTATAATTGTTATATTAATTATTATTAACATCACAATTAAATATTGATTAATCATTTTCATATTGGCTAAAAAAGCTCTCAAACAAAGATCATTCACAGACTCCATTACTATTGCAAACATTGAATATTACAAAAAATGACTTTAAAAGTAAATATATTGTTTGCCATTTATTTCCATGTATTTTTAAACGTCTCTTAATGATTGGGTTATGGGTTGTGTTAAATTTTGTGAAAATAACTGGTTGAAATTATAGGGAAATAAAACTGACAATATATTAGCTTTGTACTATAAAACCCTGCTGGGAGACGTTTAAAAGTTGTGGTTTGGGATCCGCTTTCATCTGTTTATCTCTTTCTGTTTTGTCTGTATCTTGAGAAGCGGTTCAGTTGAAACAGCATCAAGTTTTTATATTCCATATGGCACTTCATATAACATTGTTAGATTGTTTGGCATTGATAACAGTCTAAACCCTTCTTTTAAACCCACCTCGCAATGTAATACACAATATAGCAGACCATATGCAAATTGGTTTCTTCATTGTCCGTATGTGAGCCGTGTTAACAGGTGTGGTATAGTAAGCAGATAGTTATCTCTCTCAGAGCAGATTAAAATCACCCGTCATGCTCTCCACAGTCTGTGCCCAATTACCATTACAGATCAGAATAGAGAAAGGACTTCTTGGGTATGAAAAATGAATTCAATACAGGAATCTGCATTCATTAAAAAGTCTTTCTTACAGTTTTACTTTTAAATATCTTCTTGCTGCTAAGGATTTTTTTGATCACACATTTCTTGTAGATACTTCACGAATATTAATTCGTATGATGTCAATCTTGCAAAATTGTATGATTATCAGAAAACACAATCTTTAACTGAATATCACTGTTGTGAAAGCAGATCGTACTGATTTTAAGCATACAAATTAGCCACCTTGTGAAATAGTTATGAATTGCCATTAGGTTGTGTTGTATATAGACGGTTTCAGCGGTAACAACATAAACAAGCGGCTTTCGTGGTCAACACGTAACTTCCTGTAAACTCTTAAGAATAAATAACAACAAAGTACTTTTAAAGTAGTTTGTTTATATAACAAGCTTAGTGATCACTAACCAGCTGTTGATTGAATTATTTGGCTGGTTTGTGCCAGTTCAACTTTTATGGGTGGTTTCCTGGACAGGGATTAGATTAAACCTGGACTAGGCCTTAGTTTAATTCGGATATATAACTAACAAACATGCATAACTAAAAACATTACTTGTGTGCATTTTACTAATCCCTGTCCAGGAAACCGCCCCTTAGAGACTCTTTTAAGAGAATTTTCTCTTTTTTTAAAACTTTGGAAATACGTATTTTACTATAGTTCTGAAAGTTTAAGAAGTTTAAGTAATTTTAATGAATTTTCCAAAGTTTTTCTAAATTTATTCCATGAAATCTAGTGAAGCTCAGGAGTGGAATTCCTGTGTTGTTCCATTTGAGGGTTTAGAGGGCAAATTAGATTACTGAAACACTTCATTCACGGCTAAAGGGTCCCTATAGTCTATTACATTATATTGCCTTTTTAAATGGTATGCGTCTGACCTCTTTTCTCCTTTGAGACAAGGAGGTTAGAGGAGCAGATTTGTGGTTTAGAGGGACAATTTGACAGGTTGTAGACATGTTCTAGAATTGATTTTTCTAGCAGAATCCTAAACGACATTTATGAATTTGGCAGAGATCTTATATATATGGATAGAACCCAGGAACTTGAAGTTGCAGTAACACAATGTTCTACTACTAACCAAGCAACAATTACATCCTTTGTCACCTTTATGTGATATATTCTATTCACCCACTATACTGTATCATGATCTCATCTGTTTATAAAGGGATACTCCACTTTTTTTTTAAATGCTCATTTTCCAGCTCCCCTAGAGTCAAAGATTTGATTTGTACCGTTTTGGAATCCATTCAGCTGATCTCCGTGTCTGGCGGTACCACTTTTAGCATAGCTTAGCATAATCCATTGAATCTGATTAGACCATTAGCATCGCACTGAAAAAATAACCAAAGAGTTTTGATATTCAGCAGTTTACTTTAAAACTTGACTCTTCTGTAGTTACATCGTGTACAAAGACCAAGAGAAAATTAAAAGTTGCAATTTTCAAGGCCGATATGGCTAGGAACTATACTCTTATTCCGGTGTAATAATCAAGGACTTTGCTGCCGTAACATGGCTGCAGGAGGCGCAATGATATTACGTAGTGCCCGAAAATAGTGCCCTGCTATTGAAAGTTACTAAGGGGACTATTTTTGGCTGCTTCGAAATATCATTGCCAAATAATATAATAATATAATATGCCAAAATGAGCATACTTTCAAAAAATAAGAGATATAATAGAATAGAGATAGGAGATAGCTATAGCACAGGAGTGCCAAACTCAATTTCATCCCGGGCCACATCAGCATTCTGGTTACTCTCAAAGGGCCGGTTGTATTTGAAGGACTGTATGAATGTATCAACTCTTTTATTACTGTACATTACATAATTATTCTGTGCATTTGCTTACTATTGGTTTTGTTAATAACTCAATTAATACCTAGCTTTGAAAGTAGAAGCCCAGGCAAATAATGACAAAGTGTATAGAGTACAACCATTCTACAGATTATTTAAAAAATATTTGTGGTGACAAAAACACGCAGCCTTCGCATTAAGACAATCTAGTAGTGCGCGCGTGCGGGGCACTGCTCGTTCTCTCTCCTGCAATCCTCAACATTATCACAATAATTACATTACAAAGAGACTTTGGCGGGACAAAAACTAGTTTTGGTGGCTGCTAAAAAAATCAATGTAGGAAATCACCTGCAAAAAATAAAACTTATAATAACAATAAAATAAACTCTAGGGGGCCACATAATTAACATAATTTGTAAGCTCTCGCAGGCCAGATGAAACGTCTCGGTTACGGATGTAACCCTCGTTCCCTGAAGGAGGGAACGGAGACGTCACGTCGTGACCGACGAATTGGGAACTCGCTTAGAGAGACCAATCTGCTTCGTTTACTACTAAAACGCCAATGAACTTGGCATTGAGATATTTGCATAATGCTGGCCCCGCCCCGCCAGGTGCCTTTATAAGCAGCAGGTGCAAATAGGGAAATTAGCTTCTTTTCGCTGAGAAAGCCGGGAGAAAGTGACCGGTCGATAAACAGCAGGGAGCAGCCCTGTGGCGACGGGACGTGACGTCTCCGTTCCCTCCTTCAGGGAACGAGGGTTACATCCGTAACCGAGACGTTCCCTTTCAGTCGGTCACTACGACGTCACGTCGTGACCGACGAATTGGGAATCCCTACCAAAACGCCACTGAGGGCTGACCTCTTCCAGTGTCTGCGTAAAGCCCTCCGGTTCCACTTAAGGAGAAGGAGAATTAGGTTTTAAGGCAGAAGGCCGGGCACTAGATGTTCCTTTAACCCCACATCTGAGCGGTATGGTTGGGTCTGCGTCCTCCGGGGGCAGCGCTTGCAAGCTCACCACCTTATCTCTGAAGGGAGTGGTGGGAACTTTGGGCACGTAGCCTGGTCTGGGTCTCAGTGAGACAGCAGGACCAAACTAAAAGCACGAATCGTCAACAGAGAATGCATGTAAATCCCCTACTCTCTTCATGGAGGCCAATGCTATCAGGGTCAGAGTTTTCATTGATAAAAACATCAGACTCGTAGACTGCAAAGGCTCAAAAGGGAGACCTGAAGGCTTCAGCACCATGGACAGGTCTCAGGAGGAAAGAGGGAGGGCGCGAGGGGTTTAGCCTGCGAGCGCCTCTTAAAATGTAATAATTAAATCATGCTGGCCAACTGATCTGCCGTTGATAAGAGAGTGATGAGCAGAAATAGCGGCGATATCAACTTTAATGGCGGAGGGACAGCCTACCATCTAACCTATGTTAAAGATATAAAAGCACAATGTTAATGGGCATTCTCTGGGGTCCTCGCGTTGCGAAGAGCACCGGGTGACGAAAAAGGTTTCTTTAAGCGCGTAAGCCCGTCCTGTGGACGGTGCTCGAACCGCGTCGATGGTGTTAGATACCGCTTGCGATAAATCACCTAAACCTTGTGCGCGCTCAACGACCATACATGGAAATCCCACAGGTCGGGGCGCGGGTGCCATAATGTGCCCCTTCCTAGAGAAAGAAAGTCTTTCCTCAGGGGAAATCGTCAGGGAGGGGCTGTCGCGAGGAGCATTAACTCTGAAAACCAATTCCTGGTAGTCCAGTACGGGGCGACTAATAAAAGGCTCTCCTCGTCCTGCCTGACTTTGCACAGTGTCTGCGCAATAAAGCTCACTGGAAGGAATGCGTATTTACGCACCCCCCGCAGCCAGCTGTGTGCCAACGCATCCACGCCGAGGCTGCCCTCGGTTAGTGAACAAAATAGGCGACAGTGGGTATCGTCCGGTGACGCAAACAGATCTATCTACGCACAACCGAACTTCTTCCAAATTAGCTGGACCGTCTGGAGGTGGAGTCGCCATTCGCCGGGGGCGCAGCTCGGGAAGCGCGTCTGCCGCTGTATTGAGCGAACCCGGGATGTAAATGGCACGAAGGGACCTCAGATGCTTCTGACTCCAAAGGAGGAGATGACGAGCGAGATGCGACAGGTGACGAGAGCGCAAAACCGCCTTAACGGTAAATAACGCAACAGTCGCAATGTTATTGGTGTCGGCTAATACATCCTTCCCTCGCATCTCCATAGCGGAGCGTACAAGTCCCAGATATACAGCGCACCGCTCGCGGCAGTTGGGGTGCTATGCACACCCCTGAGACTGCAAGCCCGTCATACATGGCTGATCATCCCGTGCTGAGGGCATTGCAATATACAGAATGCCAGGAGACCCCTCAGGGGCATATCTTCTATCGGAAATGCCGGGTCTACCACGGGGAAAAATTGAAATGACACGCAGGTGTAATGTGTACACGGTGTATGTCGGTGTGCCACGCTCTCCTCGAGACTCGATCGTAAGCCAACGCTGAAGCGGTCTCATATGAAGCAGCTCGGGCGGCGTCACAGCCGCAGCATGCTGTCATACGTCCAGGAGCTTCTGAAATTGTTTCAGAGGGACCGCGTACTTCCCTCGAATTAAACCGAGGCAAGTCAGAACTGACTGGTTGCGCGCTCTTGTAAAACACGCCAATTAGTCGATCGAGTCTTATTTCCATACTGAGAAAAAGGATCCTCTGCACGGGGCAAAGTTGCTCTTTCCCAGCCGACCTGAAGACTTAAACGAGCGAGATGCCGAAGCATTAACTCTCTGTGTTCGCGCACGTCTGCTAAGAGCGGGCTATTATAAGTCGACGTAGCTAAAAGCAGAATGCGAACAACGCTCTCTCTCTGACATTTTAATGCCGTGACTATGGAGACACGGAGAGAGAGAGACAGCTCGAATGGTGGTCTAAAGCGAGGGGAGATGGACACATAAAGTACACGTCTTACAGGTCTAAGGCTGCAAACCGATCTGAATATTGAAATACGAGCCTCGGCGTTATCATCCAAAAAGAACACCTTCGTAGAGCCGGTGCGTAAATCAAATCGATCGTAACCCGCCGCGTATTTTGGGTACTATGAGATAAAGGCTGGAAAAACCCTATCATCATTATCTCGGTAAGAGGGACCGGCTCGAACATCCTTCGCCAACAGGATATCGACTTTTGCACGCAGTACATGTGCATCGGACGCTTTCACCACAGTGAAACGAAAGCCCGAATTTTGGGGTGTGCCGGATTCGTAACCGAGGCGGATCGTGCGTAAAACCCAACGAAACGGGCTGTGAACTGAAGCCAAGCACCCAGGCACTGTACGAGGAGAAATAACGACACTACCGAAGTACCCGCGGTGGGGCAGCGAAGCGATACAGGTGGGACTGCCGGTGCGTCTGCTATGACAGCATAAACATCTACAGTATGTGTGTGTGACACTGACCTGAGCCCGCTGAGGGTAACGGTCGTCTGGTCTCCTCTACGGAGGGCACAGACTCCGATGAGGGTGCTGGTGGTCCGGTCTCCTCAGCGGAGAGCTCGGACTCCTCAGGTCACCCGCTGGCGATAGAGGAGAGGTAGGGGAGCTGGTGTGTACCCGCTCACGGCTCTCTCGATCCTCCGGAGACCTAGAGAGGGAAGAGGAATGCACTCTTATGTGTGGTTAAGTGGGTACCGGCCGAACAGCCGGTGGAACATATGCAAACCAAGGATTTTCCACCTGACCCTCTATCGGGGGAAGGAGCTCCATCTCCTGAAGAGTGATCCTCTGCCAATCCGGGTCGCCCTTCACTGGCCACTTAAACTCCCGAATTTCACGGGAAGCGGCTAAGCGGGCGGGGCGAGCTGCTGACGACCGGTTCCCCTGCGCTGCCGAGATGGGGTCCGAGGAGGGGAACGGAGGTGGTCGCCGCAGGACGCCGACGGCGAGAGGCAGACTGAGGAGCCGGCGTGGTGGACCAAGGGCAGCTCTCTTCCGCCGGGGCATGACCTAGGAGATCGCCTCAGTCTGCGCAGCGGAGCTGTACGACTCCCCTGGCTCGCCGAAGAGGCCGGTCTGTGAGACAGGAGCATTCAAGTTGTTCTCGTCTGCGTCCGTCATGTCAGCCAGACACAGCCAAAGGTGGCGATCTTGAACCACTGTGGTGGACATCGCACGACTGAAGGTCGCGGGCTCCCTCGTAAATCCTTGGTGAGCCTGCAGCAACGTTATTGCGTGCAGGGCCGAAGCTGCCTCTCCGGCATGCCTGATGGGCAGCGTCCGTAACCGGACGACTGTCTACAAACACGGGAGGGAAGGGTTGGGTGGTCCCTCCAGGAACGCATCCCGCTCCACTGAAGGGGTCCCCGCCCTTAGCGGCTCCGTTGGTGAGGGAGGTGAGGGGTGAAGCTGAACGGCCGGACGGCCGCAAATCACGTCAGCTCTTCGTGCCGTCGGGAAAGAAAGGCACAGGAGGCGAGGACCGAGAGGCCCGAGCAGCTCCGAAGTACCAATCATGTGGGCGGGACGGTTCGGGCGGAGAGGGGTTAACCTTTCCAACTCTACCGTCTCCGCCGCTCGCGGGCACGGCCGCCATCTCCGGAACGACTCTGCCTCGGAGGAAAAATGGACACCCCTCTGATGCTGCAGAAGTGACGGGACCAGAAGGAGGTCCAATGGATTCGGCAGACATCGTAGAACACGACTCTGCAGTCTCCACCGGAGCCTCAACCGGCTGAGGATGAGAAGGCCGGTAGGTGGAGGACGCATCCTCCGTCCTACTCAGCGTAGTGACGCGAAGGGCGCCCTGCGAGTGCTTGACAGCCGCACCATGGCGGCGTCAGCACTGCAAAGGCGCGGACAGCGTTCCCGTAGAAACGACAGTCGTCTCCGCAATCCAAGAGGGTTATGCTCTCACAGAGAGAACAGAAACTCTCCACGAACGCAGCCCCGGAGTGCTCGATGCCTGAGCACGAAGACAGCGCTCGTGACCGTCACTGGAACCCTTATACTTCTCACATCCAAGATCGCACGGGCGAAAAACTATCCTGAAAAGGACGCTGATCTCCGCACATACGAGAGAGTGGCTGCCTTTAAAAAGACACAGAGCTCTCACGTATCACTCTTTTAGGGAAATCACTCTTTAGGTGCTCAGCTGATGATGCGCACAGGGAAGGCAACGCACACACTAAACTCAAAACAAAAAAGATGCAGAGCCGTGGAATACTGCGAGCGTCCGCTGTGTTAGTACTGCTTGTCAATCAACTTCAGCAACCGTTCCCAGAAGAGCAGAGAGTAGCTTCTCAGTAGCAGATAAAGCCGGCTTTCGAAGCGAAAAAGCAGCTAATTTCCCTATTTGCACCTGCTGCTTATAAAGGCACCTGGCGGGGCGGCGCCAGCATTATGCAAATATCTCAATGCCAAGTTCATTGGCGTTTTAGTAGTAAACGAAGCAGATTGGTCTCTCTAAGCGAGTTCCCAATTCGTCGGTCACGACGTGACGTCGTAGTGACCGACTGAAAGGGAACAAGGGGGGCGGGCCGGATTTGGCCCACGGGCCTTGAGTTCGACACCCCTGGCCTAGGAGATAAGAGACAGAGATAGGAGATAGGAGATAAGAAATAGAATAGAATAGATATAGGAGATGGGAGACAAAGGAAGAGGAATAGGAACAGAACAGGATAGGAGAGAGGAGATAGAATTGAGACAAGACGCAAGAGACAAGAGTTAAAGATTTAGAGTTGGAATAGAGATAAGACATAGAATAAAATGGAATTGAATAGAATTAATGTCGGTGAAGCAGCATTTTCAGTAGGTGTTTGGCTCTCAGTCTTGCAGGGGTGCGAGATGAATCTTATAACACTAAACTTCATTCACCCCATCCTTCATCTCTTAAAAAGAGAGAGATAGAGAGAGAGTTAAAAGGAACTTAATTCATCTACAAAGGCAGACTTTTTAAACTTGTATTTATTTCCCTGGCTGAAAGCCTTCTGGTGACCTAAATTATTGGAGTAATTACAGCTTTCCACCCAAGCCTGAGAAAGAGAGTCATCCTTTTCGCTGCCTAAGGGAAGAGGATTGATGTACATAAGATTACTGTGATTAAAGTGGCCACATTAGCAAGGTCAAACAAACTCTTTGTAATCCTTACAGACTTTTAGGCACAAACTTTCTTGTATCAGAATCTTTTCCTTATGTGAGCTCCACTGTTCTGTTGGCATTTCTGACTGAGATGGGTGGTGAATGATTTCACAATGCATGATGTATGTGTTTGGCATGAGCTTGACTGCAGGCTTGAGCTGAACCCTGTGAGGGAAATTACTGAATAGCAGCAGTAAATTAAGCTTTAGAAGGAGATTGCCCAAATTGATTCAAACGTTTCCAGACATCAATTATTTGTCAACACAAAAAAATATTTTAAATGTAAATGGTGATACATCCACTTGTAGCACTGAGTGAGATAATGTTGTTTTTGGTGCATCTTAAAAATACTGTTGACATCTAAGCCATGTCCTGGTGGTCAGCTCTAGGGATGGGACTTTTTTGTACCAACATCAAAATATTTTATTGAGATGGAAGTCCAAAACAACTCTAAGTGTGCCAAGAAGTGGCTCCATGTTTATTTTGCATTATATGTCTTTCAAGCAGACCAAGTTTTTCTTTCAAAACAAGCTAGATGGAAAGCAGCTGTATACAACTGAACGCTGGAGTCTCAAGGCTATTTTAAACTTGACACAGTCTTTTAAAAATAACAAAATCTTTGATTTTGATGCAACTGCCAAAAAGCACACATCGGATTTAATCTGTCGAGGATACCAGGGGAAAAATGTCCAACATGCCCATTCCTCTTGTCCCTGCCACATAAACAAGATTAATGTGGTTTTAAAGTAATGTCATGTTAAAAAGTGAATAATATGTGGTAATTTTAATGTCTGTCTGACAGTAAGATTAAATATTTATTGTCCTATTAAAAAGATTTATTGAATGATGCCGATAGCAGATGCAGGTTCGAATCTGGCTTTCGTCCTGTCCTGACCTCACTTTTCCCCTCTTTCACTTTGTCTATAAGTAAAATTGGTAAAAAAAATCTAAAAACAAACAAGCAAACAAACAAACAAACTCTTTAACTTGATGAATAGGGATGTAGCTATTGTGGCATTGCAATAGATTTTCTGTTTGAGGCTGTTTAGTGTTCACATACATGCACAAATCATTTTATGCCCTGTAAGTGTAGCTGAATTGTCTCTTGCAAAATTCAGTTTGTTTCCCTGTTATTGAAGAACAATAATACTTTCAGCTTTATGTAATGTTTATTGCTCAACATTTTCATAATTTCAGCAGTTACGTCATTGTGTTCTTTTGAAATAAAGGATTAGTCCACATTTATTAGAAATTTCCTGATAATTTACTCAGCCTATGTCATCCAAGATGCATATGTGTTTCTTTCTTCAGTCAAATATTTATTATTATTTTATTTTTTTTGAGGAACATATTCCAGGATTTTTCTCCATATAGTAGACTTCAATAGACCTCAATAGATTAAAGGTCTCAATTGCAGTTCCAATGCAGCTTTAAGGGCTTCAAATCATCCAAACCGAGGCATAACGGTACATTCACACTGGGCGTAAGCGTTAACACTTCTCATTTACTTTGATTGGGTGACGTCATGCGTTGCTGAACTGAATTCTGGATCTGTTGGTGTTGCGCCATTGCTCAAGGCAGACGTTAAACAATTCTTAACTTTTCAAGCGCCAACACGTGCTTCAGCCAATCAGATCGCCTCATGCAGATAACCTAGTGCAGTGCCAGCCAATT
The DNA here is from genome assembly GCF_030506205.2 of Paramisgurnus dabryanus. Taxonomy (NCBI): domain Eukaryota; kingdom Metazoa; phylum Chordata; class Actinopteri; order Cypriniformes; family Cobitidae; genus Paramisgurnus; species Paramisgurnus dabryanus. The sequence continues at coordinate 27,465,909 of NC_133351.1, forward strand.
AAATTTATGCAAGACTGGAGAACAGAGGAGCATGTTTTGCGGCCACTGTGATTGGCTGTTGGCTACGCTTCAAACACACCCTCCATCAAGGGTTAACGCTGGCGCCCCGTCTGAAGGCACCGTAAGTGTCTTATCCAGCGAAATGATTGTCATAAAAAGTAATTTTTTACCACAATGTCTTGTCTTTCACTAACCCTGGGATTCACATCTGCGACTTTTCGAATTATATAATCAAGCCAAAAGGTCACGCATGACGTATGCGAAACTACCGCTCCAGTGTTTACAAGTGTGGAGAAAGAGGACCGTTCAAAGTTATTGTATCTGGAATGACAGTAATTAAGTCTTTGTGTCAGTTTATTGTTTAAAATGGTCCGTACGTGTGCGTTTCACATACGGCATGCGTAACCTTTCGACGTGATTATGTAATACTGTACGTAAAGTATTGAAATGTTTGAAATTATGAAGAATGTAATTTTCTTGTGAAAGTGGACTAACCTTTAAATGCCCTACTATGACCTACATTATTTCTTCCAGTGGGCGCAGTTTACACCTTTATTTACAGTCCCCCGCAGATCCCAAAGCATTTGGCTGGCACTTCTTTAGCCGTACATTGTGTATAAAAGAAGAAAGCTGGCTTTGTTCCACAGTAATGCAGCAGAAATGCACAGTCATGACAATTGTGTCTCTCTGGTGGTGTGTAGTGTGATTCTCAACTCGCTCAAGGTTAAACAGACGGGCTATTCAGCACAGTGTGCTATAGATAAGATTTAACTGGACTATGCTTTGCAGAAAAGACAAATCTATTTGTCTTGGATCAGTCTTGTATATATCCTACTGTATAGGCATATAGGCCTTGTCTCCATCATCTCTGTACTGCAGCATGCAAAGCTAGGATTAAGGCATTCCAATGGTATAATGAAAAGAGTATTCATACTATGAATACTAAGTAGGTGCTATGTCTGGTGCATTACTAGATGAAGTATTTTTCTGTGCACATTAAAGGATAACTCCACTTTCATCTGATAATTTACTTACACCATCTAAGATGTTTATGTCTTTCTTGTCTATTCAATGTTCATATATATTGATTTTTATTCCTTCTTCCCTCTTGTTTCACTTTATTTCCCTCTCTCATCCTTTCTGTCCCAACCTGCCATATTATCAACACCTGTGTGCCGCCATCCCTTCCTCAAACCATCTCCACTCCATCCCTGCCTCTCTTTGCTCCTTCAGGTTGCTTTCAGCTATGTAACGTGTTTAGGCAGAACATGGAGATAGACCAGTGTCTGCTGGAGTCTCTGCCGTTGGGCCAGCGTCAAAGGCTGGTTAGACGGATGCGTTGCGAGCAGCTGCGCCTCTACTACGAGCGAGAGCGGACGCTGCAGAAGCAGAACCTCCCCAAGTCCCGGTCAGCCAACCGCAAAAAACAGAGGATCAGCTTTACACCTCCAGACATCATCCAGGATGCCATCATAAGGCAAGATGACAAAGAGGGTATGTGTGATCTAATATGTTACCACTCACATTTCCTCCAGACTCACCAAAGAGTTTACACAAGATGCATTTTTGTGTTCAAAGTTGGAAAAGTGCAATTTTATGGAAAAAAAGGAGGCTGAGCACCTAATTGAATTGCGAAAGGATGTATATTCTACCTGCAGAATCATCTGATTGGTTCTTTATTTTACTTATTATGCACATTTTTACAAGGTGCGCACAAAATGTATCTGTGAAGTTTCCAAAATGGCCCTATTTGGGTGAGAACAAATAGGGTGTCTGTACCTTAAAATGCAAATGAGCTATAGCTCCTCACCCCCTTGCCAAAAGAGTCAGTGAGTGCTTTTAGTTAAAATAGATCTGATTTGTGTGAACACATCTGAGACAATAGTATCCCACTATTGATATATGGTGGACAGCGCATAACTAGTAATGCAGAACTTTCAGTCAGTGGCTGTGGGGGGGGGGGGGGCTTTATCAGTGTGACATCACATTAATGTGAGAATCAAAACAGCATGTCTTATGATGTGTTTACACCAACCGCGTTTCAGGCGTCAAAATCGCGTCTACCATGCCTAGTTTGTCGCTTGAACAGTTTGAATACATTACGCGCGCCAGAAGCCAAATCCGCTTCTTGTAGGAGGGGCAAGTGCTATGCCGTTGTCTGTTGGCTGTCGGATGGCTGATGTTGAATGTGCATTTATCGAGAGAGTAACCGGTTTGTATTTAGTCACCTTACTATAGGGGGAAAATAAACGGTGCGGGTCGATAAACGTCACGTGACTCAAAAGTGAAATGTGTATTTACCAGGTTGTCACCGACACTCTTCCAAGCGAGGTCCTTTTTATTCCTGTCTCTATAGAAATAAGAACTTGTGTCGTATAGCTCCAGGTGACTGCTCACGGACAATATCAAGCCTTCATGCTGAATGAGTGACTCCGGGCATGGCTGCCGCCACAGCAGCAAGCCGGCTCCTGATTGGTTAACTCGGCGTGAAAATCCGCCGAAGTTCAAATTTCTCAACTCGGGTGTCAGCCGCAAATTCGCGTCAAACGCAAAATGCACAAAAAGCACAGCGCGTACAGCGCCATACGCTCAATTTGCGTCATTCACACGAACTACACGTGCGAATGAGGCGGAAACGCGTCTTCTGCGCTACGCTAAACGCCTCATCCACGCCATGCTAAATGCCTCATCCGTGCCGCGGGACCTCCAGACGCGCGCCAACGCGGCTTCCCATTGACTTAACATTGAAATCACTCGCGCTTGCCGCCTCTACCGCGTCTGGTGTAAACGCAGCATTATAAGACTCTTCTGCGCTACGCTAAACGCCTCATCCACGCCACGCTAAATGCCTCATCCGTGCCGCGGGACCTCCAGACGCGCGCCAACGCGGCTTCCCATTGACTTAACATTGAAATCACTCGCGCTTGCCGCCTCTACCGCGTCTGGTGTAAACGCAGCATTATAAGACTACTTTGCTTTGGGGATTAAAAAGGAGGAGTCCAAAACTTTTCACAAAATGTTAACCACTGTATTTGCTATTGTTTAAAGACATTGTTTTCCAGAAATTACCCCAAAGCCATTATTTGTAATTATCAGATTTAAAATTGATGGTGTGTTTTATAGTGTATAGTGATGCATTACTTTTGTATAAGCGTATTGGTGTGAGAGAGCGTCATTGAGATGTCGTGTCCTAGTCGTGTCCTAGTCTGCTGGCAAGATGGTGAAAAAGGCCAAGTTAATTTCCAAAAGGCGATGTGTCACATGAGTTTCCATTAGATGCTGTGTATTAGATCATTCCTCATGTTGATTATGGGCCAGTCAAACAGCTAATATTCAGAGTGTGCTGCCACTGCAGGGACAGGGAGGAGTAATTTAATGAAGAGGACAGAATGACAATCACAGAATATCCACCTTCTGCCACCATGAGCAATGGTGCAGGCTTAATAAACTCAGCACTGGTAAGCTTTTTTCTGTCTGTGACTTTGCGTATAGGGAGTGACGGAGCTTTTATCATTTAGCATTTGCTAGATAAAGGTGAGAGATCCCTCGTTTTTAAAGTGGTGTCATGCTTCTCAGGAGAACATAACTTTTAATTGCCTACTTTTTTAATTTTTAATTTTTTGAAGTAATTAAAGAGCACCTACAGTAGCCTGACTTTGTCATACTCAATTCTAATCAGAATATGAGTCTGAAACCTGTGATTAAGGGGCGTGTTTCAACCCAACCAGGACAAAAAATGCCTCTGCACTCAATTAGATAGACCTACAACCAATCAGAGCCACAGAGTTTGTGACGTATGTTTAGCGACGCTTACTTGTTGTCAACAGAACTCAACTGCACGCATGCTGGAAGAAGTAGTAAACATAGTACATAATAGAACATAGTACATAATGAAATGTTTTGTTTAATTACTTCAGAATAGAGACAGAACGCAGTTATGCAAATTTGAAAACAACGCCCACCGGGGGGAAAACAATCCAACCGTCTCCATTGACTTTGTATTGCGAGAGGCTGCCTCCTTGTAATTTCTGGCTTATAACAAAAAACTGAATAATGCCTAAAAGCTGCTGTGTGACAATAGGGCTGGGCGGTATGACGGTATATTCCGTTACCGCCGAATAAAATGTCAGATGTAACAGATTTTTCTATTTCGTCTATTCCGCGGAATGCAAAAAAGTGGGCGTGTCTAACTCTGCCTCCAGCATGTTAGACTGAGTGTGATGGAGAAACATGTAAAATAGTTCACTTATAAAAAATGAACGAGTTTTTTGTGTAATTTTTATAATAAGAGCCAGTGAATCCACCGTGGGTCACGCAGCGAGACTCTTGTCTTGCTCGCTATCGCGCGCTCTCTCTCTCGCGCGCTCTCTCTCTCCTCATGCAGCAGCCGGTCGGTCGGTCTCTCGCGTGCAGAGGTCTCTCTAGGCAAGCGCAAGGAGCTGCAATACCAAATAAAGAGTTCTTCTTGCACATAATGCTAATAGTTGTAAAGTTGTCTGAACTTTAAGCAAGCCAAGACAAAACTTGCGTTTATATCAGTGACACGTGCGCTGCTGAAACGATGTAGATTGACGCCCCATTTGAATATACAAACATATTTGATCGGAAAGACGAGAAAGAGATGCAAATGTTAAGGTCTAAAAAAGTAAAGGGCGTCAAGACATTAAAACAAACTTTATGATCATCACATCATAGCACCTGTCACATTTAAAATATCTAGAGCTTCTTCTCTCATATACAGGTATTTATCCTGTCTGTAGGTTTTTGCATATATTTATACCTGTTCATTTTACATATTGCATATGTTTAATGTAATGTATGCATAAATACAAAATACAATGAAGCCATACTATAGCTTCAATAGTCTATAAAATTAATAACTAAATTAAAAACAAGATTCTGTCTAAACAAGACTTATCTGTTGTTATCTTCTGGGCATTTTCACTCTAACATTATTAACTTTAAATTGCTCATATTTTAAAACTGTGGTGAGCATTTAGTTAAAAGCTATTGTGAGTGGTGTATTTCTATACATTTTTATCATCAAAAAACAATATAAACTGAAAAAACATGTATACCGTGAAATATTCCGTACCGTGAAATAAAATGACTTATTCCGTAAAATAGATTTTTGGTCATTCCGCCCACCCCTATGTGACAATATGTACAGCTAACAAGCCAAAGAACCCAGAAATAAGTTTTTATAAGCTGTCGAGCCGTAAAACCCAGCCTTTAAGGAGAAAAAAGTCGATCGCCGACTACGTTTCCCCCTAGTGGACGCAGTTCTACTAAAAAGAGTACTATGAAAAGTTGCCTGTTTCCACTTTTGTTTCTTTAAACGCTCGTTTTTTGAGGTCGACAGCTTAAAAGCTTTGGCTTCTTAGCTGTACACCTTGTCACACAGCAGATTTTAGGTATTATTCTGTTTTTAAGTTTAATCTGTAAATTAGTTTTTATACGCTGTCGACCCCAAAAAACGAGCGTTTAAAGACACAAAAGTGGAAACAAGCAACTTTTCATAGTACGTAGTCGGCGATCCACTTTTTTCTCCTTAAAGGCTGGGTTTTACGGCTCGACAGCTTATAAAAACTTATTTCTGGGTTCTTTGGCTTGTTAGCTGTACATATTTTCACATAGCAGCTTTTAGGCATTATTCTGTTTTTGTTATAAGCCAGAAATGACAAGGAGGCAGCCTCTCGCAATACAAAGTCAATCGAGACGGTTGGATTGTTTTCCCCCCGGTGGGCGTGGTTTTCAAATTTGCATAACTGCGCTCTGTGTCTATAAGCCGTTTTTTTTTTAATGCACTGCAGGTCCCCTTATATGGAAGTTGCCACCATGTTTCTACAGTAGCCCCAAAAGGACAAACTGCTCTACAGAGTGCGTTTCGTTCCTACGTTTGTTTCAGACAACAACTTGTTTTTCCTGTGTCAGCTACCCTAGCTTCTCAAAATTGAGGGGTGAGCTGTGGACTGAGCTGTTGCCACTAAAAAACCAACACTGGACTTTTAACTCAAAATTTGAAGGGGCCTGTGCCAGCGTTTTTTCAGCTGGGTGCTTTGGTTGCTATGATACTTCTGTTCTGTTTATATGTCTGTGTCTGATTCGCCAGTTAGTTGTTGTGGGATTTGTTTCGGCCCTCCAGGACTGTGATTGGACGTCTGAGTAAAAAGTGACATTGACAAGCTGAGCAAACTTTTTTCAACTCTCGGCGCTCTGACAAAAATACAGAGCACTGGCGCAAAGCGTGGAAAATGCAAAGCACGGGTGCTCAGTGTAGAAAAAAGTGGCATCTGCGTTTTTGGAAAAGTACAGTACTGTGCATTAATTTGTGTACACGCCCCCAAAGGCAGCACAAACACTTTTTTTTAAGTTGAAACAACAAATATTCTTTTTTTTACAGTGGGACACTTAAAATATATCACACATGTTGAGTGGATTTATTATATATTTAAAACTTTTGTGTCATTTTGAAGCTTGAAGGGTTTTCTGGTTAGAATGGGAGTGCATTGTGTAAAAGAGAGGTCACCATCCACTCCCATAGTAACCAGAAAAACCAAAACAACACTTTTTAAATAAAAAAATGTGTTTGGGTTGAAGGACAACTAAAGACATTGGGGATCAAACAACATGAAGTTGAGTAAATAATTACTTAATAAATTAAAAGGTTTTCATTATGCCTTCACAAATATAAAACATATGAAAAATTTCACTGTGATGAACATTTTTCTTTATATGGTGATTGTGTTAAATTAATAAAATATTATTTAAAAAATTCTAATGATTTTATGTATATGAATTAGGCCCTGCCCTACACAAATGCCTGACACATATAAAATTATTTTTCAGTTACAAATATTGCAATATAAAAGATCAATTCTTTCCAAATATCTGAGGTGGTGTTACATTGAATATAATTGTAGATTAACAGAGTACTTTGATTTCAATGGTGTTTGTGAAGTTTGGTATGCGGTGATATTTAACCGCATCCTGAAGCTGATCCATCTGTTGCTTTTGTCTTCATCTTTGCAGCTTTTTGTTACAGCTGACGCCTTATTTTCCCATATCGCATCCCTGCCAACATTTTACCCAGCTGTCTGGGTGAATTTGTGTCAGATACCCCAGCAGTCTTTGCAGGTCATCGTACATCTGCCTTATTGGCTGTCAGCCGGATTCAGCTGGTCTACGGCAGCTGGCGTTCACGTGGCAAAGCCTGTTGGAAACATGGCACCTTTGGCTGGGGGTGAATGATAACTTGAGCCCACCTACTAAACACTAATTACCAAATTGGCAATGGTGTTGGCTTTGTTATGCTCACCCACCAAAACACTATAGTCGTTCTGTGCAAATGCCTTGTGACTAGTCAGAATATTGATTTCGTATGGCTCCATGCCCGTGTTTTGGTCTAAGGCGTCAGTGTTGCTTGGCTATCAAAGATGATTCAGTAAGAGATAATGTTAGAGACTGCCAGACTGGCTTGTGTTTGTGTCTGATTTATTTAGTTAAATTAGAGGTTTAGTGGTGATGTATTTACCCCAATCTTACACATACCGGCAGACACATTTACAGTATCCATCATCTTTTTTTATGCTGGTAAAACTGAAGTATTATGTACAATAATATTTTTTTTATTGAAGTTATGAACTGTATAGGATCAATCTAAATTGCAGCTGTTCTAGTTGAGCTTATAAAATATATCAAATACATTTTTTGCAATTTTTTCCATATTTCCATAAAAGATGAATTGCCAATAACTTGGCAATCTTTGCCACATCAAGTGATTCCAGTGGTTCTTCCCTAAAAGTGCTCATTGTTTACATGGTAAAAAAGTAATACTGGATGCAATCACTTCATTTCTATGTGAAAAAAATTGGAGTGTCCTTATTCCAGGGAGTTGAGTAAAGGCAGATAATCAGATTAGAGGTTGCCAGATTGAGAAGTGGCTTCCAATTATGTGTGCAATATGCATTAGATGGTTAGTAAATTAGCTTTGGCTGTGCTATTCGAGAACTACAGCCCTTGTAAGCTGAAACTCTATAGTCTTAACCTGTCAACTGCAGAAGTAACTACAGACTGTAATTTAGTATCTTATACCCAAGCAATTTACAATATAATAATGAATGTGACATTCCCTCCTAGAGCATCCCGGGCTTTAATGAAGTCCTTAGTCACATTCATCTGCCAACCCACCACCACAGTCAAGTTAACCGGCTGATACATTATACACTCAAGACATTCTTAATCTTGTAGCTTATCTGTATAGCTGACTTTACAGAACCTCCACAAGTTAAGGCACATGAGATTTTAATGTACAGCAATAATGTTTCTGGTAACTACTAGTGTTGGTCAATATGCACCATGAGATTGTCCTATCGTCAGCCTGTGATATCACGATAGAGGGGTTTTTAATCGGGGGGCTGGGCAATAGTTTACTCTATTTCTTAATTTTTTATCACGAGTCACTCGATTGGTGGACAAAAGAGAAGCTGATTTACTCTAAGGGCAACACTGTCATGACCGCAACCTTCTTAAAACTAATGCCATTAATTCGAGCATCTTTAAGCCCAGGCGCTCTGAAATTTCCTAGGGGCCAGGGAGCAGGAACAGCAAGCTTGCTGGTTTTAAACCACTGCGGGCCTAACAATCTCTCTAGTGCAAGGAAATGTCAGAGCGGCACGTATTACAAGCTCATATGCAAGGAGGAGTCCGAGTCATGCACATTACAAGTTCGGGTGCTAGAAGGAGTCCATGATGCGCGCATTCAGGTCCGAGCAAAAGTCCAACATGCGCGCATTACAAGTCCAGGTGCGTGCGAGAAGGAATCCGCGTGCGTTACAAGCCATCTCGCGCAAAGTAAAGCCCACAAACCCTCTCATGTTAATATGAAACTATGATGATAATAATAGCTATCGTCATAAAAGCCCACTATCAGTCGTCTGACTATTGTCGATACATGATAGTATCATCTATTGGCACAACCCTAGTAACTACATGTGTGGACAGTGAAGCACCCTTTTGTTTAACATCTTTCTGAGTTTTTAAGCAATGCTTAGTGCCATCAGGCCAGACAAAAACAATCATCATGGCACTGATATATCATGCTTTTACATCAAAACCAGTCATAAGGTTAAATTTTCTTTAAGGAAATGTATACATTACATGACAGAGGTAGTCAAAAACGCATTCGACCGGATGTAGATACGCATGTGGATGAATGTGTTCGAGCAACCACTAAAGATCGCCTATTGATCTAATGTTATGTACTGAGCACAGTGTTTTTCCATTGGACATGAGTTTTAGTGCAAACCCACAGTGTTAAGCTCAATCTTTAGGCTTTCATTGATAAAACTGAAGCAGCTGCTCTACGCCTATTTCATTTGTTTCATTTTGCAAGCGTTTGAAAGTTGCCCAAGCTTATTTGATCAATTGCTGTGAAATATTAGAGAAAGTTCTTGCATGTACAAAACTCATGTAAAAGAAACACACATAACACATAAAAATAATAATAAAATGCAATGTTGACAGGCATTATTTGAAAAAGACATCCCATAATGTAATGCAAAGATACTGCCATCAGAGCCGTTTATTTATCTCTAGAAAAATAGGCAGAAGGTGATGCATGTGGTAGGGATTTTTTTAATGATAGTAAAAGCGTAGTTCATATTAAGACGTTAAGACTGCTCCTCTAAACAATTACCAATCTAGCTTAGTCTGTAGGCCTATCTGTTGATAATAAACTGGTTGATATTAAATCATGAATATGAAAATTGACATGTTTTTATGGTCTTGGTCTAGACTTGGTCTCGACTCCTAAAGGACTCGGTCTCGACTCGGACTTGCTTCCTCAAAGACTCGGTCTTGACCCTTCAAAGACTCGGTCTTGACTCGGACTCTGCATAGGTGGTTTCGTCCCCATCACTACTCCAAACACTTATTTTGATTTAGTGCCCCTCGGATGAGCAGTCACTAGCCGCCACTACATCTTACACTGGTCATTTTCCAGACCGTGTTTAAACAACGCAGAGGGCTAGCCCACATACCACCCTTTCAGAAAATCAGGACAGAAGTGGTCGAAAGTGGACAAAAGAGACGGTTTAAATACCAGGTGTAAACGTGAATGTGTCCACTTGTGATCCGGTTGACCAAAGCGCATCTTAATACCAGATATCTATATAGCCCCTATATAAAAGCGTCCAATCCTAGCACTGTTTGACTCTGAGATGAGCCGCATCTCCTCAATTGCAGATGTGATATTCTGCATTTATGCGACGGTGAGCACTGAGGCAAAAGAATGATGGAGATCACGCACCCGTGATACTGTGGCCCAATTGCATTACACACCCTGCCTTAGCCGGTATCTCCGACCCCACTTCACGTAGCTTAGGTTTTGACTCATAATGAATTTCAGATAGATATTGAGACCCATTACTCTTTTGGCATATGGGTGTGTGTGCGTGTTTTAATCCGAATAGCTTTCAGGCTATTTAGACTTGGGACAGAAAGCAACCACCCAGAACACATCAGTTGAATAGTAATGAACTGGAAACCACCCAAAGCAACTGGATAATAACTATCCAGCAACCACCCTTGACACCCTAGTATTGTGAGTTTGGCATTGGAAAGTGTCATTTGCAGATTTTCATATCCGTGACATTTACAAGCACCGTGTATTGAGTTCTTATTTTTATTACATATCCATGTAACAATGTCAGGAGTGACCTTTACTGTTGAAGTCACAGTGTAGTGGTAGTTCTTATTCTCGTGATGCGTATGAGCCGTGGTGCTCCCAAATCCCAGGTTTAACTCTGGACTATCAAGCACTAATCCCATTTCTTACTCTCCCAGTAATTTCATGCCTGTCTATATACTATATCTTATAAAAGACAAAAAAGCATGTACTTGGTGGATCCAATATCAGTTTTTCTGGTTAGTGCGTGCATGCAATTCTTTATTTTGTGTGTTTTCACCTGTGTACAGTATGTGTTTATTATTAGAGGTCCTCCAATCTCATTTCCTTAACCTGATCAGGCCTCTCTGAGAGTGGGACCAGAAGCACATGGTGCTCGCAGAATACAGAATGATGAAATCAATTCCAGCTGGATTGTTTTATGTGCCGTTTCTGAATGCTGATGGAAGCTGTATTTGCCTCAGGTCTCCGTCTGTTATTGGGCCGGTATTGAATGTTATTTTCAGTGTCAGTATGATAAATCCTATGAGATTCACACATATATGAATATGGTCTGACGCCCCAGCAAGTCTCAGACCTTGTGTGTGTGTTATTTGTTTGTTTTATCTTCAAATAATGGTAAAATACACAGTGTGTTTATATAGTTTTCCATCAGAGTTGGTTTATGAAATGTCATCATTGCGAGTCCTAACTGATAGATTGTGTGCACGTCTTGTGGTTGCCAATTGTATGGAAGTAGTTTTTTCGTTATGAAATTTGTCAAGCCAAACAACCCAAATCCCATCTGTGAACATGGTTTTTATGAACATGGAAATTATATATTTGAAATAAAAAAGTTTTGGAATATCTAGCCGGATTTTGCAGGTATATGTTTTTGAACGTTTTTGGCTGATTCCTTATTGCTGCTATGGTATAATCATTTTAAGACTGTTAAAATGTGTAAATATCTAGGACAATATATGATTTTTCCAGAGGTCAGGACACGTTTAGAAAAGGTAAATGCTCTCATAGAATGGCAAAGATTTAAATTGTTGTGCATTAGGATAAGTGAAGAAAAGTAGCCGATCCACCATTGCAAACACAGTTTAGAACAAACAACAAGACAACAAAGAACAGGAATCGAACATTATGGTAACAAACATGCTCCACAGCTTTCTGTTCTTGGAACAAGTAAAGTTTCCTTTGTATAATTGTTTGTAGTGGAGTGTCCTGTCTAAATATGTTCACGCGCATGCGCTGTTGTACGCGGACTGTACGCGCAATGTCCGCACGGTCTCAAATTTTGGGCTGCACACGGACAATCCGCGCGGACGACCGCGGACCCTCCTGATGACGAAAATGACATCATGCGGCGGCACGCATACGCAGATGTCCCTAGTATACCTTCGGCTTTACTTGTTACCTGTTTGCTTGTAATTAGTGTGTGTGTATAAAAGCTCAATGAGTTTCTGGGTTCCTGACAGACCCTGCACTGACATTTCTGTATTCTGAGCCATGAGAAAGCAAAAGAATTGTCAAAAGATCTGTAGCAAAACATAATTGAACTGTATAAACCAGAAAGGGATATAACAAGATATCTAAGGAATTGAGAATGCCAATCAGCAGTGTTCAAACTGTAAGAAGTGGAAAATGAGAGGTTCTGTGAAACCACAGCCACAACTACAGTACCAGGAAAATTGTCCGGAATGCAAAGGAAAAATCATAAATAACTTCAGGTGACGTACAGGACTCTCTGAAAACATGTGGTGTGGCTGTTTCAAGATGCACAATAAGAAGAAAGATCGGCTGCACGGTCGAATTTGCTGATGATCGCTGATGTTTTGGGGATGTGTGAGGTACAAAGTCACAGGAAATTTGGTCAAAATTGATGGCGAGATAAATGCAATATGTTATCAAAAAATACTGGAAGAAAATGTGCACTCATCAGCCCGGAAGCTGTGCATGGGACACACTTGGAGATTCCAACATGACAATGATCACAAGGACAAGTTGACCTGTCATTGGCTACAGCAGCATAAAGTGAAGGTTTATCTCAGTCTCCTGACCTCAATATTATTGAGACAGTCTGGGGAGATTTCAAATGTGCAGTTCATGCAAGACAGCCAACGAATTTACAGGAACTGGAGGCATTTTGCCAAGAAAATTGGGCAGCTTTACCATCTGAGAAGATAAAGAGCCTTATCCACAACTACCACAAAAGACTTCAAGTTGTCATTAATGTTAATGGTACACAGTATTAAGAACTGGGGTATGTAAACTTTTACACAGTTACTACAGTATGGTAACAACAAATTAATTAAAGTTTAACCATGGTTTTAAAAATGCTTATCAATACTCCAAAAAATGATGGTTAAGCCCTTTTTACACAGACATTACGGAAAATACACGTACTGTGTAATGCATCCAGGATTTGTCCGGATCTGTTCATTTACGCTGCCAATGATTTTCCGAAATCTGTGCGTGCGTTCACACACGTCCTGTAAATATCCTGTAAAGACACGTGACGTGTTTAAAGTTCTGCACTTGGTAGGTTTTTCTACAGCTTCTGAAGTTAGCTTATTATCCTTTATTTCTTTCTCCCAAAAACACTCCAGTGCATGCATTTTTGTTTATTATAAGCTCATATGAGCATGTGACGCGCTATTCTTTTATGCTGCTGAATGATCTCTACTTCAGTGCGGATAGTGACGAGATATCTGAAATTTGCCTCAGTCCAGTTTGCAGACATTTCTCACAGTGAATGTTAATCTGCATATAAATCCCTCATTTTCAAGAGCTGAACCATAACTTCATTGTTGCATTGACACGCGTGTCCTCACTATGGCACACCCCTTACAGCATTGTTTATGCGTCTTGTTCACACAGAGGGCTTTCCTTGAATGTTATGGGAATGTTACTAGGCCCTCTTTCAGGGAGCGATCCCAGAACATTTACGGGATGTATTTGAGTTCACACAGAAGCCTGTCTGCCAATTTTACCGACTTTTTCTGGTAACAAAGTGCTGTGTGAATGAGGTTTTATATTGTAGTAAAACTATGGTTAATTTTCGTAAAGGTGGTGTCTGTGAAACATGTTTTTTCATTGTCCATGTTATGAACAGGCCTAGAACCGTATTGTGTTTTGACCCATATGCATTTGTCTACACCAAACAACAAAAATGTTGTGTGGATTCTACAGTGTTGCTCTTGAAAACAAAAGAAAGTTTGCTCCTAAACAGTACAACTGGCCTCGATGAACTAGATGAAATCCAGAACAGGACATTCCTAAACATTGAATTTCAGAAACAGAGAAGCTGATGAGAAAATAATAACCTGGATTTCTTTGGTACTGAGATCACTGACCTGTGTCCGCTGGTCCAAAACCCAGTGTCCCTTTTGCTGGGTATAGAGCATAAAGTGATGGCACTCGTAAATCATTGAAAAGATTTCTGTTAGGAATTCCAATGAAATCACAGGACTGACTGTGTAGTTTTGAGACTTTTGTTTTCATCTCTTCAAAAGGAGCAGAAACACTTTTTCCACCCCAGTGAACCCATCTTACCCTTAACATTCCCCTCAAAGCCTTCCTCCTTTGATTCTTAAGGACCAAATTCTCTCCTGATCAGAAAAACATAGCCAATTCACCAAAGCCCATTTTGAAAACATGAAGCATGTATGCTTGACTGGAATTCCCGACGGAATTGTGTCAGGTTTAGAGATAAAGAGAAACATACTCTGCTGTTTTTCGAGGTAGAGGACAATTTATTACAAAAAACGAAAGGTTGAATCGCTTGACAATGATGGTGGAACATTGGGGAACGTTGGGGAACAAATGAGAGAAAAGTGATGAGAGGGCAGAGTTATGAAGATGGGAATACTGTAGATGTGAGCTAGGGGAATGCATTTAAAGTGCATGTCTCAGCTCAGTGGTGAAGGACGGAGATGAAATTTGTAATTTGGATGAGAAAGTGACTTTAAGGTGCCCTGGATTCGTCACAGTTTTTGCACTATGTTTATATTCCTAATGCTGCGTTTACACCAACCGCGTTTCAGGTGTCAGAATCGCGTCTACCGCGCCTTGTTTGCCACTTGAACAGCGCGTGTAGAGCGAGGTAGACGCACAGAAAAAGCAAGCATTTGACGCGGGTCTTACAGTAGGCAAAATCTGCTCCTTGTGGTATCCCAAGTGCTATGCGGTTGTCTGTTTGCATGATGACTGATGTTGATTGTGCATTTATCGAGAGAGGTATCGGTTTGTATTTGGTAACCTTACTATAGGGGGAAAATGAACAGTGCGCGTCGACAAACATCACGTGACTCAAAAGTGAAATGTGTATTACAACTTACCAGGTTGCCCAATGTCCTCACTGACACTCTTCCAAGCGAGGTCCTTTTTATTCCTGTTTCCTCTATAGAAATAAGAACTTGTGTCGTATAGCTCCGGGTGACTGCTTACGGACAATATCAAGTGTTCCTTCAGGTTGAATATGTAACTCCAGGCGGGGCTGCCACCACAGCAGCAAGCAAGCTCCTGATTGGTTAACGCAGCACAAAATTCGGGCAAAGTTCAAATTTTTCAACTCGGGCGTCAGCTGCAAATTTGTGTGAAACGCGCGTACCACGCACAATGCTCAATTTGCGCGAACTAGACGCACAAATGAGGCGGAAATGTGTCTTCCGCGCCAAACGCCTCATCCGCGCCGCGGGACCTCCAGACGCGCGTCAACGCGTCTTAACATTGAAATCACTCGTGCTTCACGCCTATACGGCGGTTGGTGTAAACGCAGCACAGTCTTTTTCTAACATTCTGCTAGGGTTTATCTCTAAAACTATGTATTAAACTTCTCCATAAACTGCTAAATCAGCTTTTTAGAGTTTTGGAAATAACAGGCGGGTATATAAGAACATGTATGGGGCGAAACTCACAGACTGAGAGTCATCTAGCAGTAGAATTAAAAATCATGATTTATAATATCTATACATTGCAAAAAAAGCAACTTACAAGGTTCTTTGCATTTTAAACAATCATGTGTTTCCTGGAAAGGAACCCATGAACTTGCCTTGCTAATATCATGTTTTAACATGCTTTCATATCATTACATAAAAACTAAAATAATGCTGGGTTGTTTTAATCTATTGTTGGGCCAGATATCTGTTTGCTGCCTCACAAGCTTTTTTTTAAGAAAATTGAAATTTGATGAGACCATACATGGGGCTAAAACAGACTAATAGTGGTCTGTCTGACACTATTGTTGTCTCTCACTCTCAGACACAGACTTGCTCTTTCTAAAGAATTTAATGTGTCTGTTTGTGGTGCCACTAATCGAATTCTAATCTCTGAAGACATAATTTTGTTGTCTACAACACTAATACATCGCCCTGCCATTAGCAATATGCAGTTTCTGATATGATCAAGGCTGCCTCATTGCCTGGGTTTTAGAGATGACTGGCTCCCCTTGACTATTACATTCAGGGATAATAGCTGACACCTGTATCTTTCAGCAGAACATAATGCACTAATGTTGTAGTGTGTTATGCAAGATAAACTTAGGCACTTCATTACAGTTCAGCAGTGGATCGGATTTAAACTGAATAGCTCAAAGCACAATGGAGCCAAATTTCCAAATCATCGGGATGCTGGTAGAGGAGAGGGTTTGTTTTATCTGGCATGGGATCATTTATGACAAAATCCTCAATTTTTCCGCAAACAACACCCATACTGATGCAATAGAAGCATATTGTGTCCAAATTTGGACTCTTTCAACAAAAAATGTGTTTAAATTCTGACCCTCGAAAGTGATATCACTTAGCAGTTTGGCAGGAGGACAAGTAAATAATCATTTCTTTTTTTGTTCAATTGTCAAATATTATGTTGACATTTTTCAAGCCTGTCATTCAACCTTGTTACCAATGTTTTGTTAAAACAACAACAACATTTAATCCCAACCTATGATAGACCAACACCAAATACTAAACAACATATGCTGTTTGTGTTTTTTATTGCACACATTGTAGCTCATATAAAATAGAATAAGCAGAAATGAAACCACTCTTATTCATTTTTGTAACTTTTTTTAGTTAATACATTTACATTTATCAGAAGATTTTATCCAAAGCAGTCGAAGTACACTTTTAATCACATATGTTTATATTCTATGCGTGTTTACTGAGGATTGAACCACAGCATTTGCACTGCTAACGCAATGCTTTACCAACTGAGCTACACAAACACACTTTATAAAGGTTAAACACCCTGACTAAAAAAAAATTACGACAGGTGTTGTTTTGTACCCTGTTTAAGGACAGTGCTGTTTCTCCTTTACTTTTATCAGTTATCCGAGTTCCCTCTCATCTCCTAATGTCTTGCTTTTTCCTTCACCCTCTTTTCCCAATGACTTGACTGGTTTCCATGGAAACGCCACAGATGGTTCCTACAGCTGTTTTCTCATTTTCCCGTAATGGGTTGGATTTCGCCCACACTTGTGCCCTACTTCCAGCCACACGTGAGCCATTTCATCCCAGCATATGTATTGAAGATCAAAACATTTGTAAATCTGAGTCCTCAAAACTCCCTGCTTTGAAAATGTTACACTGGTCTTCATGCCGTATTTGACCCAAGTGAGCCAAAAATGTTTCTCGCACTGACTTTAGCTGGACATGTATGTTTAGAGGAGGTTTAACAGTATAACATGCCTCCAGTCAGCATGTGGCATATGATGTAGTGATGCCTTAAAGGTTAAGTGTATCTGCTGACCTCTGTTTAGTTTCGGTCAGTGATGAGACCTGCAGTAAATTAGCTTGGTCAGCCGGGTGGTCTCTCTGGTGGTGTTTTTTTCTAATGCCTGTACATGAACCATCTAACAGATGTGCTCATCAAGTTCGGTAGCTGCATGTTAGCATGCTCTGCTTGTTTTCTCTGCTCAGCAGATACTCTGTCCTCCAAAAGTCACACAAACTGAAACCATTGTCCACATGTTAAAGTGGATAATTTTGTAAATGAGTCTTTCATGCAGAAATTAGAGTTGTGCATTAAATATATATGCTATTATACGTAATATATGGAAATCGGGTGGGTGGGTTCGGGTCAGGGCCTGTCTCATCTTAAGGTTAAAGCTGCAGTCTGTAACATTTCCGACTTTATCGCCATCTGTTTGACACATAAAATTGCAGGTTGCTTTACGTATGTATCTTTATATTCATTTAAAAAATAACTAACGTTTCCCAGGAATCCGACCCAACAGCTTAAAGGTGCAATGTGTACTTTTTAGGAGGATCTCTTGACAGAAATGCAATATAATATAGATAACTGTTTTAAGTGGTGTAGACCTTACATTATGAACTGTTATATTTTTAATACCAACGGAATAAGTCATTTTTTTCTACATACACCGTGGGTCCCCTTCACCATTTTGTGCTGCATAACAGACTGTGTATCGTCACTATGTTGTCTTAGGATGACATGTTTGTCAAAACTGTATTATCAGCAGGGCTGGACTGGGACAAAAATTCGGCCCTGGCATTTTGGGCCAAACCGGCCCACACTACATACACTGCAAAAAATTATTTTCAAGAAATTTTTTTTTTAATATTTTTGTCTTGTTTTCAGTAAAAATATCTAAAAATTCTTAAATTGAGATGTTTTTTCTTGATGAACAAAATGACTTATTTTCTTGGGTCATTTTGCTCATTAATAAAAAGCATCTTATTTTAAGAATTTTTAGATATTTTTTCTGAAAACAAGACAAAAATACTAAGAATTTTTTTTCTTGAAAATCTTTTTTTGCAGTGTATATAATTACAAATACCACCCATCTTTGCACACCTTTAAATATGTATAGCAATAGCAACTCCAATTCCATAAAAGCACTAAACCCAATTAATAGCAGGTAGAAAAGAGTGAGAGTTCACACAACAAACACTTCTAGAACGTGTTATTTATTAATGCAATAAAACTTTATAATCCACACTTATGAATCCTAAAACAAGCTTCATGCAATTGGCAAAATTTGCCATTAAATTGCTGACTTTTTACAAAATACAAGTGCTGCTTACAGTAATATTGAAAACTGATTATTACTTCCAGTACTTACAGGAAAGTATTCACTACATTCACTGAACTAAACTAGTGTGATTACAGTAATAGAGATTTTTAACATTATCTGTCAAGTGTGTTGTTATACAATAAACATATATTTTTCTGTAAGCAGATCTTCTCGATTGTTTGATTTTGCTTGAAGAGAAATGATACGTTTTGAAACAGACTATCAACGAAAAATCTACGAATCAGATACACTCTCGTAGTCAAAGAGCAAAGAGTGCAATTATTTTATTGCAGCTTTATCACCATATTTTGTGTTTTTGACTCAGCTTTGTCAAGGGGTATCTATCTACACTTGTGTTTTGAAAGCAGTTCTGCTTACCGCAGTCACTACACTCACTTCTCCCTCGTCTCTCTCCCTCTCCTCACTGACACTTTGCGTGCTGGTGCTGCCAGTGCCACCACCGCACCGCCACCATCATCATCATCATCACCAGCGACGTGAGTTGAATGTCCTGCTGCCGCAGAAAACCTTTGTGTTATTTTAACACATTTTGCAGCGTCTGCCTGAAGAGCCTGTTTCTTTTTGTCGCGCAGTTTTTCTGCTCCTCCCTTGCGTTTTTTCTCCATCTCTCTCTCTCTATTTTGACACGTGAACTGACTGACGATGCACGCTTGAGACCAAAGCGGCGATTGGGCCAGTTTAATGTCAGTAAAATAAAATAACCAATGGGCTGCTGCTTAAATGTGAGTGGGCCGGTCTATCTAGAAAAAAAAGGATGAAGACTGGGCTGGTCAGTCATTGGGCCAGCTTAATGTCGTTTAAAAAAAAATAACCAATGGGCTGCTGCTTAAATGTCAGTGGGCCGGTCTGTCTAGAAAAAAAAGACGCTAACTGGGCTGCTCAGACAAAGATATTATGAGATGTATCGGCCCAAAAATACGTCAGCCCACCGGGAAACTGCCCGGTTTGCCAGATGGCCAGTCCGCCCCTGATTATCAGTGGTGTATAGGGCTGGGTATTGTTTAAAATCTTTCGATCCGGTGCCAATTTCGATACCTCCGTTTCGATGCCGGTTCCTAACGATACTTTTTTCGATACCATGTTTTAAAATCCATTGAAACATTAACAAAAATACATTAAACACACAACTTTTATTTTTCACCTTAATTAAAACAAATTCTGGTAACACTTCTCACTCAGGGTAACATTAATAAAACTGGTTGGGCTTTTTGGATGGGGTGCGCCAGCAGACACACTTATCAGTTTTTTTTTTTATGAAAATAAGAAAACAAAAATAAAGAAATTAAGAATATAATTAACACTGCTTTGTTTTATGAAATGTAAAATGGTATTTAGCTTGGACTAACAGTATTTGTGGGTTCATTATAGCTGCAACTTTGACAAAAAGTTAAAATATTTAAATGGGTGACTGAGTTTTACTAGGAAGATTTGTATGAATGTTTGTTTTTTGTAAACAATACTCAACTTCATAATTATCAAAATATTAAATACATTTGGGATTTTTAAAATGAGTAGGAAATGCGTTCAATGTCATTTCATTCAAGTGAAATTAGCAAACCAGTTAAATGTAATTTTAGTTTGTTTTAAATAACAAGCCAGGCTTTGGGCTGCTCGTGTGTGTCAAGTTTAAACCATAGACTGTAAAAAATAAACGCATCGTCCATTTTGCGAGACGAGGGCATAAAGGCTTTGCGATGCGGAGAGACAGGCGCGAGTATTTCATAAGCATTGAGAGACAAAAGCTGCGCGCGTGGGTCAAGTTTAAACACCTTGTCGAGACTGTTGTGGGAGACGCGCGCGCAAAGCCTTGCCATGCGGAACCAGGCGCGAGTAAATCAAGCAGAGACACAGGCTGTGCGCGTGCTTTAAATAGAAAGCCGGAGAAGCGCCGTTTTGGTTGACGTGCCTCTCACGGAGACAACACGGCCATGCTTGCGCTAACTCTATTGGTAAGACTGTCACAAAGACTTTTTTCTCATACCTTTCTACACTTGTGTTGGGTGACTGCGAGGTGGACTGCGAGTATTTTCAGAAATCCTCCACGTCACGTGGTGGTGGACAGCCAATCGCCGGTGCTTTAGGTCCTTACACGCAAGTACAGGCTCACAGACACAGCCGCTTTTGGAATCGAAATTTGGCATCGAAAGATAAATCATTTTTCGATACTCAAAGTATCAAAGTTTTTCATTCGATACCATAAAAGTATCGACGTTCGGTACCCAGCCCTAGTGGTGTGTAAAGACCTTACAAAATGAACTGTATTGTTTTTATTATCTTAGAATGAGTCGTCTTTATCTCCATACACTGCGTGTCCCCTTACATTCTGCGCCACCATGTTTTTTACAGTAGCCCTAAATGGACAAACTTTTCTATATAGAGCATTTTGTCACTACGTTGTCTCAGACGATGACATGTTTGTCCTGTGGCAGCTTCCGTAGCTTCAATGTGCATTTCGAATGGTTGGTTGCAATTCACAGTCTCATTGCTAGATGCCACTAAAAGGGCAGGAGCTAAACTCTGCAGGACTGTGACCCTCCAGGACCAGAATTGCCCACCCCTGCTTTAAAGGTGCAGTGTGTAATTTTTAGAAGGATCTCTTGACAGAAATGCAAAATAAGATACTAAACTATATTATCAGGGGTGTATAAAGACCTTTTTATAATGTACTGTTATGTTTTTATTACCTTAGAATGAGACGTTTTTATATACATACACAGAGGGTCTCCTTATGTGGAAGTCGCCATTTTGTGCTGCCATGTTTCTACAGAAGCCCTTAACGGACAAACCTTTTTTACTAAGTTGTCTCCGTCAATTACATGTTTTTCAAGGGGCGGTACCATAGCTTCTCTATGCGTTTCAAAACGAGGGATGAGCAGTGGACTGAGCCTTTGGTTGCAATTTGCAACCTCACCACTGGATGGCGCTAAAATTTACACACTGCACCTTTAAAGGAACAGTTTACAAAAAATTTAAAAGTATGTAATTGTCACATATTTTGAAAGCTGTTTGACTAGTTTACTTTCTTTGAACACAAAATAAGCTTTAAAGTCGAAGGTCCATCCTGTTCTATACCATACAGTGAAAGTAAATGGGGACTATGACTATCAGAGAATAATTTTTGTGAATAGTGCATCCAAACAAGGAAGAATGTGAAAAAGTTAAAAGGACATGATTAAATAATTCCATAATTTAAATGTTTTGCCTGAACTACTCTTTTAATAGGATAATGTCTTGTATTAAAGACCCTAACAATATTTGCTTTGTCTCATTAAGCAGGTAATATTCAATACCTGTAGTGAGATATTAAAGATTGGCATCCTAATATGGTGATTTGGGTTTTTCTCCAAGGAGCTCATTTCCGTCCCATGAGCAATTTAAACAGCACTTAACGCACCAAAAGTGAGAACATCTACTCCATAAAACACAGACGAATGTTGGTGAATTGGCCATGTATATGAGATAAAATTAACTTGTACCCATTACATTAAAAAAACGTGGAAAATAATTTACGCTTCCCGACTGCTAATGAATGCAGATTGTAGGAGTAGATTATTAACGCGGTCGTCTGTGCTCAGCTTCCATGTGAACTGCAATGATTGAAGTTGATTGAAGTGATGTTTGGGTATAAGGGGCAAATCTAATTTTTGCACACTTACGTTGCCTTTATAGCAGTGAGTGTTCGTATTTGTACGTTGTAGTTTGTAGCCCATTTGTTTGCTGTGTATTATGTGGCACGCTTTTCCTCGTAATCATCTAACTGCATTGCAGTTTGCTACACAGCTGCGTTGCCAGCACGACTCGCTAAAGCTGATGGTTGTTGGTTTTTATTGGAAACTTGTGTGCAAAGCATAATAGAGGTCACATAGATGTTTACAGGGTACAGCCTTATCAGGCTTAACAAACGAGCCAGAAGCGCATATCGCTGAGTCAGATCGCCATAAAAAACACCTCATAAATATGAATGAGGTTAGATCGCATTATTTGCATGAACGCCCCCCCCCCCCCACAACACCATAGCTACTCACAGTGTGCATAAATAGGTTGATACAGATTGAATAAACAAGGTGTGAACCAAGCAGACAATCTTTCTTTCCAGCTGTGTTGACACCACTTCATGGCCACATTCAACGGCACATCTGCTTGGGGTGGTAACCTTTCCCACGAGGGTCGTAACATTGCAGCGGGTATAACCAACCTGATCATATCGCAATTAACCTTTGGTCTATCCTGGTGGGTGGTGATTCAAGACCATATGTGTGGCATGTTCTTAAATCATTTAGGTACACTTTAGATTTATTACCTAGTTTGAGACTTATTGATCTTTTGGGGCTACTAGTATACCTTTGCAAAAAAGCAGCAAGACATATGATATTAGCATTGATTACATGTTCAGCACAAGTTCATGTAATTAAGATGTACGGTCATCAATTTTTTTTTTTTTTTTGCTGTACCAAGCTAATCTGACACATTGCATAGCCAGGCGTTTATCACTGAATAGCTCTTGATTGCTCTGGCATACATCAGATAGCATCCTTTACAAGCCTTACAGCCTGCCTCATTTCCTCTCTGGGATCTTCATTCATTTTTATTTTCCTGTGCTGTCAGCTTTGTATAATCCACAACAGTGTTCAATTTCCTGATGGGGATTGCTGAGTGATCTCTCAGATTCACCCATTCAGTCTCCAAGCTATCCATCAGAGTGACATTTGGAAACACAGATGCCACAGTCAATGTACCAAAGCCACTGTTGGTGGAAGAACTGAAGAATTAAAGGGATGGTTCACCCAAATCTGAAAATTCTCTTGTCATTTCTCCGCTTTTTGTTGTCCTTAACCTGTATGACTCTCATGTGGAACACAAAAGAGTTTTGTAGATTTTCTTTTTCATACAGTGAAAGTTTTGCAAAAGAAAAAAAGTACCATTGTCTGCAAGCATGTGAAAAAAACTAGGTTATTGAAATTTGTCTTCCCTTTTGATGTCAGAAGGGGATCTTAAAACCTGCACTATCCACCCATGGCACGGCCATTTAGTGCAGAGAGGGAGAAAAAAATGGACAGCACAATTAAGTTTCAAATTCAACAAACCACCATCATGCCGATCAGTGTTGCGTTTCATTAGCTTATTTGCATTTAAAAGGACACACCTAAAACTGCACATTTTTGCTCATACTTACAAAGTGGTAAAGTATAATATAATTATAATATAATATCATATTTTGAGGTAAAACTTCACATATGTATTCAGGGGACACCAAAGATTTATTTTACATCTTTAATAAGTCTTGTGAAATGTCCTTTTAAGACTAAGGGCCCTATTTTAACGATCTGAAACGCAAGTGTGAAGCGCAACGCGCAAGTGACTTTGTGGGCGGATCTTGGGCGCTGTTGCTATTTTCCCGGCGGGAGAAATAACTCTTGCGCCAGGCGCAAATCAATAAGGGGTTGGTCTGAAGTAGGTTCATTATTCATAGGTGTAGTTTGGGCGTAACTTCAAATAAACCAATCAGAACGTCATCCAACATTCCCTTTAAACGCAAGTGCGCAAGTTCCATGGCGGGTTGCTATTATTATGACGGATTTACCAGGCGCACGCCAGGAGCGGTTCACAGCCGAGGAGATCGACGTTCTTGTAAGAGCAGTCAAAGACAGAGAAGTTGTTTTGTATGGGGATAGGAGAAACCCGCCCAAATCAGCGTCGGTTAAACAGGCGTGAGAGGAAATAGCCACAATTGTCTCATCAGCTGGCATCCCCATCGTTGCGCCAAGCGCTACAATGATGTCAGGAGACGGGGGAATCCCAAGCTTGCCAGCATAAATCGGGCACGCCGTGTAATGGGAGGTGGATCTGCCTCTACACAGATCTGCGTCCACCCTCACCGCTGAGAGGGCTTGGGGGCTTTGAAATCGGACCCAAGAAACGCAAGCAAGGTCCAAACCCAAAGTACACTTACAAATCAAGTTCATATACATTAAGGTTTCTTATGAAAACAATTTAATTATTATTTACATAAAATAAACGTAATACAGCCACACAACAAACTTATGAAAATATTTTAATCGTTATTTGCATGATAATGCATGCTCACCACTATGATTCCCCTTATCTCGTGTATTAATATTTTTTATTGTAGCAATTTATGATTTGCAAAAATAACTGTTGCATCTGTGTAGATTAGATAAGCAAAGTGTGTGCGCGTTGTGCACGCTATACATTATGGTCAAGCATGCGCCCTTAAAGTAGCATAATGAACCACGCGCAATGCGCCACTGACTTTAGACTAGTTTTTTTTGGTCAGTGGCGCAATTGTTTTTTGAAACTGCAAAATAGCATCAGGGATGGTTTGCGCCGGAACACGCCTCCTTTTTTGCGCTGAACCGCCCAGGGAGCGCAAGTTCATTCCCTAGTTTGCCGACATGCGTCTGTGGAGGGAAAAACCCGCTGAGCGCCGGTGCAAAATATGAATGATACATGCGTCACTGACAAAGTCAATTGCACTGGGTGCAAGATAGGGCCCCCTGTCTTTTCCAGTATTTGTCAACATCACATTCAACCTTTGTGGACAAAGCAATCCCACAGTGCATATTGCAGCAATATCAATGAATAAAGTACACTTCTAAGTATTAAAACTCACTGCGGAGTAGCGTTTTAACTAATATTTATTTATTTTATGAATCATATGATGTCGCTGCATATGTAGAGCATGATGAATCAGTCACTTATAAGGTTTCATTTCAGTAAGTATGCTGCCCTAGAAAACTGTGTGTAGGCAGTAGACAGCAGGGGAGCTCAATAGGATTTTGGAACAGAGCCAGTGTCTGACTCCATTGTCTTCAAAGTCACCACGTTTTTCACTGTTGCTGTGCAGATAATGTCATAGAGATATTTGTGGTTTCCTTCTGTTGTCAGATAAACTCATCTTGTGCTTGTGTTTTGTTTCAGTGTTAAGGCTGCTGAAGGAAGGAGTTGACCTGAACACGGTTATTTCCTCAGGAGGATCTCTGCTCCATCTGGTAAGAACATGAGGACAAGATCTGACAAATACAGTTACACACACACACACACACACACACACACACACACACACACACACACACACACACACACACACACACCGCCTCTTGAGCTTTCACTGACAGAGCTGTTAGCACAAGAAATACAGTAACTGCCCCCTTTTATAACATTGCCCCAGTGCCCGCTTACAGTACTCACCCCGGAGAGAGTATTACATATATCTATTCAGTTTTATTTGTGTCCCAATTATACAGAAAAACTAAAAAAAGTGACCGTTGATTCATCTTTGTGTTTTGTTTTCTAATTGCATGATGAGTCTTTATATATGACATTGAACAGGACAGATGTGACATTTATAATGATAGTGTTTCAATTAAATTACTGGTGTCTATTACACTCCCACTAGTGGGTGTAGTATAACACTGGGAAACATTTGATACCATTTAGTGACATTGACTTCAACAGACTTCTCCAGTGTGTAAGTACTGTACTCAAGCAAGATAGATGACTCGATTGTCTGTTTGTTAATTTTATGTCCACAGGGAGGTAAATAAATTTTAAAGGTTCGCCAGGGTCTAGTACAGCTAAGCAGAACAAATCCAATTTTAGTGGTAATTGGTTGCAGTTTAATTAAGCTTTGGCACTTGCTAGGAGTCTGAGATACTCAACACCAAAACAAGGCATTTTTATGCAACAGCCTATGAAATCAACCATTTATACCCAATGCAATAAACTTTCATTTTGGCAGAGTAGGAGGCTGATTCTTGTTAGGTGCTAAGATTTATGTAGTTAATGTCACATCACAGAATCTTTATAAAACTTTACATTTGTAATCTAAACACACGTTGGTTTAACTAAATATTAGTGCTGTGCAAAGATTAATCGCGATTAATCGCATACAAAATAAAAGTGCATTTTTGCCTAATATATGT
This sequence comes from Paramisgurnus dabryanus, assembly GCF_030506205.2. Lineage (NCBI taxonomy): Eukaryota > Metazoa > Chordata > Actinopteri > Cypriniformes > Cobitidae > Paramisgurnus > Paramisgurnus dabryanus. The sequence goes on from NC_133351.1 coordinate 27,492,580, forward strand.
GTGTGTACAGAACAGTGTGTAATTATTATGTATATTTAAACACAGACACATACATATATACAGAATATTTCGAAACATTTTTATTTAAATATCCATTTTTATTGTTAAAGATACAATTTGTATTTATGCGCCGCTAGATGGCGCCAGATCAAATCAATAACAATGATGTTGTTTAATGACGCTCTGAAGCAGCGTGGAATTATGGGATTTGTAGTCTTTAACTCAACTGCTGATGGCCATCAATCAGACGCGAACGAGAAATCACATTGATGGATAAGGTAATCAAGTCTTATAAATGTTGCGTTTGATGACATCGTTTATTTCATTATGTAAGTTTATATGTGATGTTCAAAACGAAATTGTTAGTCATAGATGTTAGACTATTAGTCCAAATTCGATGGTTAACACAGCACAGACAAATCTACAATGATTTTTCACATAATGTATTGACATTACAAATCTTATTTTGAAGTGTCTTAAAATGACCATTTATATTGATGTACAATACCTTTTGCTGTGCATATCGTCCGCAGGAAGACGCGCTGATTACAATCTACACACTAATGTTGTGATCAATATAATAGCATACGTTTTTTGAAGGGTTACGAATCAAAACAACTCACCCATCGCGTAAAACACAAGCAGGATCAGAATATCGGTCTAGTTAAATGTTGTCGTGAAGCTCTCTCCATCCAGATAATGCAACAACAAATTGATCCTCTCTCGTTTTGTTCCAAACTCTTCCTGGGTCGTTTGGTTGCCCCGTACGTTTACGGGAGCTGTCTTTGCTGACACAACGAGCGGCAGACGGTAAAAAGTAATTCATAAGTCCATAAGCAAGCGTGTAGCCCGACAGGCGTTAACGCATAGTTCTGCATTTGTCCACGACACTGGCTCGCTGCGTCCGAAAACTCAAGACAGTGACTTGATGCCTCGCTGCCTCATGAGGAAATGACTTCAGAGGCATGAACGCAGCTCAGAGAAAGGCTTTCAGACGCACTTCATAGGCAGCTTGTTTGAAATATAAACAGAGAGCGCCTTTGTGATAACTAATCACATATTTGAAAACTACAATACTAATTTCTCGCTAGAAATACAATTAAAATTTACTTATATTTAAAATATACGTTTATTTACACTAAATTTGTGCTCCAAATTTGTCAAACTCGACCACTGTTGTCATGTGGTTTTTACGTCAGTAAAGGCGGTGACAAAGGGTCACATGGATATTAACGTCATTGATAGGAGACTACACTGCCCCGTGTCAATGTTTTGAATGGAAATTTTCTCACGATTTACAAGTAGTTGAAAACATTACAGATATTGATAGTAATCAGCTGGACAAAATATATAACACTGGCCTAGTGGTTTTTGGACATTTTACTGCAAATATTTTACAAATTGCACCTTTAATATATAATATGCTAATTTTTCAGCTCCCCTAGAGTTAAACATTTGAGTTTTACTGTTTTGGAATCCATTCAGCTGATCTCCAGGTCTGGCGGTACCACTTTTAGCATAGTTTTGCATCATTCTTTGAATCTGATTAGACCATTAGCATCACGCTAAAAAATAACCAAGTTATTATTTTAAACTTGACTTTTCGGTAGTTACATTGTGTACTAAGACCGACAAAAAATTAAAAGTTGTGATTTTCTAGGCAGATATGAAGTATCTGGAGTAATAATCAAGGACTTTGCTGTGATAACATGGCAGCAGTAGGCACAATAATATTACGCAGTGCCTGAAAATAGTGCCCTGCTATTGAAAGTTACTGAGGGTTAGTACATGATGTAACTACAGAAGAGTCAAGTTTTAAATAGGAAAAATATCGAAACTTTTTGGTTATTTTTGAGCGCGATGCTAAATGGTCTAATCAGATTCAATTAATTGTGCTAAGCTATGCTAAAAGTGGTACAACCAGACACGGAGATCAGCTGAATGGATTCCAAAATGGTAAAATTCAAATATTTAACTGTAGGGGAGCTGGAAAATGAGAATATTTTTAAAAAAGTGGAGTGTCCCTTTAAGATAGGGAGGGACAAAACAGTTTGTCCGTTTAGGGCTATTGTAGAAACATGATGGCGACTTCCATGTAAGGGGACCCGCATTGTATGTAGGTAAAAACAGCTCATTCTAAGTACATTATGTAAGGTCTTTATACACCACTGATAATATAGTTATGTAGATTATATTACAATTTTGTCAAGATATCCTTTAGAAGTTACACAATGCACCTTTAAAGCAGTATTATACTTGTCATTATATTTCTTATGCTATTGTGTCTGCAGTGTGCCCGTCATGACAATGTGTTCGCAGCAGAGGTTCTGATCGAGAAAGGACTGAATGTTAACCTGCAGGATGAAGACCTTTGGACCGCCCTGCATGTGGCCTGTGCCTGTGATCACGCTGATATGGTTCTACTGCTGCTGATGGTGAGAACATACATGCACAAATCCTCACTTAATATTACCTGTGTAAATTTTAATCTACTGCTTTTCCCTATTTTCAAACCATTGTCGCTTCGGTTTAGGGTTAGATTTGGTGTTTGCATTAGAATGTCACGTTATGTATTGGTTTACTATTTTTTCCGATTTATTTTTTTATATGTCGCCTGGCGTTAGGGTTAGAGTTGGGTTTGGGTAGGGATGTCAAAAAAACAAAATACAAATGTTGTCACTGGGATGGTACCTTTTTAAAAAGGTCCTATTTACCATTTTGTTACCAATATGCACCTTTTATGTACAAAAGTGTACTTTTTGAAAAGGTACCACCCCTTTTGTACCTTCTTGTACCTTTTTTGATATGTGATATGACTTCCCAAACTTTGTTTCAATATGAAATACAGCACACAAAAATAAACATGTGCACATCGAGCCATTTCTTTTGTTCCTCGAAAACATTCTTGGTATTTCTCGTCAGCTGTGTCATGTGTGACACTTCTACTTAATGTGATTAAAAGGTTTGTGTACTGAAGGATGAAAGTGAAAATAAGATGGCAAAGATGAAAAGCATCACTGCCTCCCTCGCAGCACGCTCTCATCCGGGGTATTGTGAATTTAATGAGCTCCCTGAGTCGACACACCACACCCCTGACTAACCTTGTTAGATTGGTGTGTGCACTTGCAAACATATACACAGACATTTGACAGAGATGTTTGAAGCAGGATGTGTTTATTCTTCCTGTCTGTCTTTGCTTAGTGCTGAGCGATCCTCCAAGATGTACTCTTAAGATAAAAACATTTAAGTGAATAGTGACTGACACTACCCTGACAAAACAGCACAGACTTGTCTCCTACTGTATATTAAAACATTTTAGAAGCCTTATTATAACTGCGCATCAGACATATCAAAATGTAAAGTCCCCCTGTTGTCAGTTACATTGGGAACCAAGGCGATTTTCATCTGTGGGAATGAAACTGTCTCAAATTTTATGGAGGGAATAGTCAGTAATGGTGTTAAATGATGAATTTGTCTTGATAGCCTGTGTTCCCATTTACTTTAGACAACGATAGAGCTGTCATCATGATGTGGGTGAGTAATCAAAATGCAGAGGTTCTCTCCTGAAGGTAAACTGTGTGTACAAGACGGCTTGGAGTAAAGTTGTGTCATATGTCGGATGTGCCTGATCAGATGAGCGTAATCCCTCACAGTGCTGACAGATCCAAGGGGATCAGGATTTTCTGTGGCTTTAGACAGTCGGCTTTTAGCCATCACACAATCACTTTAGATCACTGCCATCATTTGTCACGGACAAACGCAGCACATTTTCAAGCCTAAACCATATATGACCTCATATAGATTCAGTGGCTACAATGTTACTCATATACAGTAGGAAAGAAATGGTTTGAATGCTTTTTTTAGTTCAGCATTTCCTTACTGTAAGTAGCTTTTGGGAAAATTTGGGATATTTTTAAGTGCAGTTTGGATGGTGAAGCTGTCGCTGTGTTCTCAAATGGTTGAAGAGGTTGGAAAAGTAAGATGTATTTGTGATATCAGCCGTTGTTTTTTCCGGGTGGTCACACTAGACTATTCGTTCTACTGACTTCCATTAATTTGTAAACGCAAGCTCGTGTGATGATATTTCACAGTTCATTGCATACCAAAGTTCAAGTCTGACGAACTCTGACCTACGCATTTGTATCATGTGGAGATATGTGACCAGTTTTAAACCGGTACGTCATGGCATGACCTTCTTCTCTACTGAAAAGCACAAATGGACAAAGCCAATAATCTTATATTGTTAAACCGTTTCCGCACTTTTAGTATATTAATTTTTTCGGATACACAATAAGACCTACAATGTTCAAAGAAACTGGGTACGGTCTCTTGATTTTTTTTTTTTTTGGCACTATGCTCGTATTCTAGATCCACATGTGGATTCACTCTTATTCATAAATGTGTTTCTGCTGTTGTGTCAGATGCTCACTCTGAGGTTTCACTGAGACACACAAAGTAAAAGGAAACTCAGGATTATTTTTAGAGCCGTGACTTCAAAGAGTGCTTTTCCCGAGGAGAATTTGTACTCCAAATGTTGAAGTGGCTCCAGTGTGGCACATCGTGCAGATGAAGCCTGTTTGCTGTAGGCACTGATAAATGTGTGTGTTTGTGATAGGTCTGTGTTAATATGCTTGCATTTGATGTTTGTTTCTGTGTGCAATATATAATGACTATTTTATTTTAGTTTGTATGAATAAAGGAGTCTATAATGTTGTGACTTTACCATTCGCAATAGGGCTGCATGATTCTTGCTAAAGTGTGAATCACCATTTTCTCCATGGAAAATGAGATTTCTCACACGATTTTCTTTTTTCTTCAACAAAAACATTTTTTGAACTCAAGTTAAAAATGTGCTTCATGGGACGTTCAGTTATAATTAAGTGTCTTAAAAGTATTTTTCCTTATTTAAGACCCCTAACAGACTCTGGAGGTCGCATTTCTAAGATGCATATGTCATCAAGACATCAAGAATATTAACTAACTAAAATAGACTATTATTCTTAGGTAATCGTAAATTGCGATAATGCTCAGTTAACTTAAGTAAACCAGGCTTGAAGACGTATGCAGCCTGCATATGCGACCAGGATTTTTTCTCTCTTTTGTGTTAAAATTGCCGCTCCAAATTCACCAAGTACTGTGTTTAGGTCTGCCGACTTTTTATAAATCACATGATTGACAGCGTTACGTCGCAAATAAGGACGAGAGAGGAGAGAAACGACCGGGTCTGATTGGTAAATGAAAAGGGTTTGGTTTTACACTGTGTGAGTATGAACAAGTTTGACTGATATAACATCCTGGATTATAATGTAAATACGTGAACACATGAATGCAGCATCTGAATACAGGAAAATATATATATAAGTGAAGTGCCATAATTTAGAATTTATGTATGAATTGAGTTTGTGATTCTTTTGTGGTCCCAAAATTTACGTTTACAGTGCATTCAGAAAATGTTATATAAAGTATAACAAGTAAGCTGGCACTGCAGTATTGCCCACAGATTACACATGCGAATATGGGGTTTGGATATGTTTTTTAAGATTATGAAATAGATTTGTCACTGAAATAAATCTAATGGGACCCATACAATTTGTCTCAGATGACAAAATAGTAGTAGTAGTAGTATTTGCAGTAGTAGTAGTTGCAGTAGTAGTTGCAGTAGTAGTAGTATTTGCAGTAGTAGTAGTTGCAGTAGTAGTAGTATTTGCAGTAGTAGTAGTTGCAGTAGAAGTAGTATTTGCAGTAGTAGTAGTTGCAGTAGTAGTAGTATTTGCAGTAGTAGTAGTTGCAGTAGTAGTAGTATTTGCAGTAGTAGTTGCAGTAGTAGTAGTATTTGCAGTAGTAGTAGTTGCAGTAGTAGTAGTATTTGCAGTAGTAGTAGTTGCAGTAGTAGTAGTTGCAGTAGTAGTAGTATTTGCAGTAGTAGTAGTTGCAGTAGTAGTGGTTGCAGTAGAAGTAGTAGTTGCAGTAGTAGTAGTTGCAGTAGTAGTAGTTGCAGTAGTAGTGGTTGCAGTAGTAGTAGTAGTTGCAGTAGTAGTAGTTGCAGTAGTAGTAGTTGCAGTAGTAGTAGTTGCAGTAGTAGTAGTTGCAGTATTAGTAGTTGCAGTTAGAGCCCTGCAAGCCCGTCGGGGCCCGACGGGGCCCAACAGGCTAAGCCCATTTGGGCCGGGCTCGGGCCGTTTTTTTTTTAACAGACCGGGCTCTGGCTTATTTTAGCGTCTCTCCTCATTGTGTGTGTGTGTTTGCGTGTGTAGCAGAGACATCGCGCATCTAATGCGTTTGTCCTTTAAAACGTTACTCTTGCTACGTTTACGCCTTTCATTTACACACCACCGCTTTCATCCCTCATAAACGGATTCGTTCGCAAAAGCTGCAGACCCTGTTTTAGTTTGAGAACTCAGACGTTGCGCTGCAGTGGAAATGAACGTAGATGGAGTCTTATGTAAACAAACAGCTCATGTTAATGTGACATCGCATCATTTTCAAAGTAAAAATTATTTTTATTCAGGTAAATGGAGGTTTGCAACGGAGGTTTTGCAAAAAATAGTAAACATCTACCAACCAGCTATTATAAACGCTATATCAGATTGTTTTATGTATCCTTATAGATAATGTCTGTTTTATATTTATGTTTGAGTATTGTTGGGTTTGAATATTGTTGTAATGTTGTTTATGTTTTGTTTAAATTTAGTTAGCTTAATACGAAAGATAGACCGTAATTTTAAACGCCATATAGGGCGTTGTAAAGGTCAATTTGAATGTAGAATTGTAATGGGTCAGACATTATTTCCGAGTTTAATTTAAGTTTTTCATGCTACTTTAAAATAAATTTCGTTTCATATAATTTGTCTCTTAATTTTAATCGATGTTTTGTTGATAAGTTTTGTGACTATAAATTAATAAAAACAAAAAATCAACGTCATATTAATATTTAATGCTCGTTTAGCCGATTGCGCTTTTTGCCATTTCTGTGTTGCTAGCGGAGGACGTGCAAGGACCTCGCACACTTTTAAAAATTAACGTCATACTAATTTTTATTTATTAATTGCACACTGAACAGCGACAGGTAAGGGAAGGGAAGTTATTTAGTGCTTTCTGAAGAATACAGTCAGTTCGTACAAAAATGTTCAAATGGACTATAAGATCATAAATATGAACTGTGAACAATGAGCTATTACAACTCCCTACATTACAGCAATAAGCATTTCTGTAGGCTACAGCTATACTTCACCTCTTATTATGTTTGAGAAAGCGCGTCCGAGTGAGAGAGAGCGCGCATCAAAGAGCGCGCGCGTCAGAGAGAGAGCTTAAAAGTAATTGATATTGGTCTTGGGTCAGGTCGGGTTCGGGCTGAAAAAATTGCAGGCATTGTCGGGCTGGGGTCGGGTAGGGCTTGAACACGTCGGGTCAGGGCCGGGTTAGGGCTGGAGTTTTAAGCCCGTGCAGGGCTATAGTTGCAGTAGTAGGAGAAGTAGTAGTAGTATCAGTAGTAGTAGTTGCAGCAGTAGTAGTAGTAGCAGTAGTAATAGTAGTTGCAATAGTAGTAGTAGCAGCAGTAGTAGTAGTTGCAGTAGTAGGAGAAGTAGTAGTAGTATCAGTAGTAGTAGTTGCAGCAGTAGTAGTAGTAGCAGAAGTAGTAGTAGCAGAAGTAGTAGTAGCAGAAGTAGTAGTAGTAGTTGCAGTAGTAGTAGCAGTAGTAGTAGTAGTTGCAGTAGTAGTAGTTGCAGAAGTAGCAGTAGTAGTAGCAGTAGTAGTAGTAGTAGCAGTAGTAGTAGTAGTAGCAGAAGTAGTAGTAGCAGAAGTAGTAGTAGTTGCAGTAGTAGTAGTAGTAGTTGCAGTAGTAGTAGTTGCAGTAGTAGCAGTAGCAGCAGTAGTAGTAGTAGTAGTAGTAGTAGTTGCAGTAGTAGTAGTAGTAGTTGCAGTATAAGTGGTAGTTGCAGTAGTAGTAGTTGCAGTAGTAGGAGAAGTAGTAGTAGTAGTTGCAGGAGTAGGAGAAGTAGTAGTAGTATCAGTAGTAGTAGTTGCAGCAGTAGTAGTAGTAGCAGTAGCAGTAGTAGTAGTTGCAGCAGTAGAAGTTGCAGCAGTAGTAGTAGTAGTAGTAGTAGTAGCAGCAGCAGTAGTAGTAGTAGTAGTAGCAGTAGTAGTAGTAGCAGAAGTAGTAGTAGCAGAAGTAGTAGTAGCAGCAGCAGTAGGAGAAGTAGCAGTAGTATCAGTAGTAGTTGTTGCAGCAGTAGTAGTAGTTGCAGTAGTAGTAGTAGTAGCAGTAGTAGTAGTTGCAGCAGTAGTAGTAGTAGCAGCAGTAGTAGTAGTAGCAGTAGTAGTAGTAGTAGTAGCAGTAGTAGTAGTTGCAGCAGTAGTAGTAGTAGCAGCAGTAGTAGTAGTAGCAGTAGTAGTAGTAGTAGCAGTAGTAGTAGTAGCAGAAGTAGTAGTTGCAGAAGTAGTAGTAGCAGAAGTAGTAGGAGCAGCAGCAGTAGTAGTAGTAGTAGTAGTAGTAGTAGTTGCAGTAGTAGTAATTGCAGTAGTAGAAGAAGTAGTAGTAGTATCAGTAGTAGTAGTTGCAGCAGTAGTAGTAGTAGCAGTAGTAGTAGTAGTTGCAGTAGTAGTAGTAGCAGTAGTAGTAGTTGCAGTAGTAGTAGTAGCAGTAGTAGTAGTTGCAGCAGCAGCAGTAGTAGTAGTAGCAGTAGTAGTAGTAGTAGTAGTAGTAGTAGTAGTAGTAGTAGTAGTAGTAGTTGCAGCAGCAGTAGTAGTAGTAGCAGTAGTAGTAGTTGCAGTAGTAGTAGTAGCAGTAGTAGTAGTTGCAGCAGCAGTAGTAGTAGTAGCAGTAGTAGTAGTAGCAGTAGTAGTAGTAGTAGTAGTTGCAGCAGCAGTAGTACCCAGATAGCAAAATCTGCCTGGCCCACCACTGGGCCACATATTTGCTTGAGTTCTGGCCCAGTTCTGGCTGGGTCCCCGGCCCAGAACTGGTCCACACACTAAAAATTGGATCAAACTATTAAATCTGGGCCAGTTGTGGCCCACACCCAGTAGATCTTACATACTGACTTGGCCCAGATTTGGCCAGCACACTGTAAAGTGACCTAAATTGTTTATTTGGCCCAGGTCTGGCTAGCACACTGTAAAGTGACTTAAATTGCTTATTTGGCCCAGGTCTGGCCCAGACCCTTTGTTTTATATGGCCGACAACATCTGCATGGTCCCTGGGCCAGATGTGGCCCAGAAACTGGTAAATATTGTATATTTTTTATTTTTCAAGAAAAATACACCCATTTAAGAAGATTAAGAGCCTTTTATTAGAAAAATACACACATCACATTAATGTGAATTAACAGTTAACAAATACATAAATATGAACATGTTTTAACATGTACCAACAATTAACCAAATACATTGTAATTTTGAACATATTAATTCTTAACAAATTCAGTAGACTTTACAAAAACCCAACAAATACAAACAGACATATATCTCTTACACAACACATTTTACAAGCACATAACCCACTTTATAAACAATTTTAAAGGGATAGTTCACCCTTAAAATTATAATTTTCTCATAAACCACTTACCCCTGTGTCGTTCTAAACAACCAAGTGCTCCGATTGTCTTCAGAATACATTTTTAGAATTTTTTTATGAAACCGGGAGGCTTTTGTCTGTCCCATTGACTTAAGTTAGTCTCACAATCCGTTTCCCAGAAAAGAATGAAAGACATCGCCAAAAAGGTCCATGTTCCATTAGTAGTTTAATAATAATATTATGAAGTGACAAGAACACTTTGTGCACAAAGAAAATAAAACGAAC